>NC_056461.1:37470107-37485107 GCF_018296145.1 Oncorhynchus tshawytscha
CTTTAGGAACACTTCACCCCCGAGTGTAAGTTCAAGGAGAGTGTGTTTGAGAACTACTACGTGACGTACTCCTCCATGCTCTACAGACAGAGCCAGTCGGGCCGCTCCTGGTATATCGGTATCAACCGCGACGGACAAGTCATGAAGGGCAACCGGGTGAAGAAGACCAAAGGTGCTGCACACTTCCTGCCTAAAGTTATAGAAGGTTGGTCACGTGCCCTCCTGTCCATGCTGTGCTGATTTTTTTTACTAAACAGGGATATATCAGTAACATGTAAAGTTATTATAGATGCTTATAGATGCTTATGTTCACCATTGGGACACTTCAACTGTTTCCCTTATCTGCTCCACAGTTGCCATGTATAAGGAGCCATCGCTACACGAGCTAGTCAACGAACAGAAAGAGAAAGAGAAAGAGAAAGAGAAAGAGAAAGAGAAAGAGAAAGAGAAAGAGAAAGAGAAAGAGAAAGAGAAAGAGAAAGAGAAAGAGAAAGAAGGCCCTGCCCAGAATACAGTGAAGACGTCAGAAGAACGTCATGAAAGAACTTTCTCCATCAAGAACTGCAGGAAAGAAAAAAAATCCCCCAAGGCTGATGCCTCGTAGCACAGGGGACCGATGGTGGGGGAGGGGCAGCAGTGACACTGAGAACTAAATAGGGACTTAATCGCCCATCATGCACTTGGGCTGGCTGGAGGAATGGTCCCCTTTCCCCAGAAGTGCACTGGGCTGCACCATGATGAAGTGTCAGGGGTCAACAGCCCATCAGGTCTGGGTCTAGGAGGAATTCCTCTCACCTGCCACCAGAGAGGAAGATGGACTAGGGCCCAAGTCAGCACCACCACCTTTCCTCCCTGTCAATCACCTTTACCCCTTCTCCTCTAGCACACTCACTACCAAAGGCACAGCCTGTATAATCTCTCTGTCATTCATCTACTGCCTTCCCATCACCTGTCCTAGTTTCTAGAAATCACCTCCACTCGCGCACACACTTTAATTTCTAATTGTTGTATTTTGATGTGCGAATGTGTGATTGTGTCTGTGTGTATGTGTGAGAGAGAGGTGTGTAACAATAATCACTTCATGTCATCATAATTACTACTCTCGAGTCCACTCTTCTAATTAATGGCAATCACCGTTGTGAAAGTGTGACTATGCCTGGCCTCCACCATCTGCCCACCTGCAAATCACACACCTCACAGCTGGAGGCGGGACATCAAAATGATGTTTTATTGGACAACAGCGGGGGGGGTCTATTTCTATTTGGTAGCAGGGCTGTCTGTTGAACTGCAGTCAGCAAATCAATTTCAAAAAAGCTAAATCGTCTGTTGAAAGAGACAAGTCAAGCAAGCCCTTTTGGGATCAGAGTTATATCTACAGGCTACAAGATGACCTTTTCTATCTCCCTCTTTCAAAGTTCCTTTCTCTAACGATCAATCACAATGAGGAAGGTAATAATGGAGGGAACTGAAGAAGTTTATGATAATAAATCATGAGGATGATAATAATAATTACAATGGTTATGGTGATTATGGTGATAATGATGATTCAACTACTGTATAACTTTGCAATAATCTCACAGACAGAAATTTCAGGGTATTCCATTATCTGAAGTGAATAGCCATTTTCCCTTCTGGAGCCATGAAAGCACCATGTTCATAATACTATGAGAGCCCCGACTTGTACATGACTACCATGTCTGGCCCACATAACAGTAGCCTGACAGAGATGATTTCAGTTTGTGCTCAGCAGGCTGACTCTGAGCATGTGAGAGTCATGGAGCTAAATACCCTCTGGGCCCAAATGAGGCTATGTTATTATGATGTAACTCTTTGAAGGTTCTTTCCAGGGGGTTTTATGGAATACAGCCATCATTGCTTGAATTATTCACCTACATTTATGTAAAATATTGTAACTAGTCTCTGCAATATTTGTACAGTTTTGAGTCTCTTTAAGAGCTGGGCTGTGTTAAAAGAGAAAGTCAGCTTTTTTGCAAGTGTGTGAGATAGTTACTGAGTGAGTGGTTATGAATGCGCCTGCTTAACAATCTCTCTATTTGCCAGCCTCCCTAACTCAGCTTGTGGTGCTCTTTTTTGTTGACCATAATGTACCAAAATACAGTATTTTAGAGAACTCTTAAGGATTGGACTTAAAGGAATGCTACTGTGTTAAATTGATTAGATTCTCTGTCACCTGAGAGGTAATGCTAGTGATTGTTGAGTGTATCCTTTGCTTGGCAACTGTTGTCGACATAAAGCCGAGTTTAAAGCTGACATCAAAGCCTGAGGAGGCTCTGAGCTAGAGCACCTACTTACTATTCTACAGACGTCCCACTCCTTATCCACTCACCAGCCTTATCAAATCACCACAGAGGAATCCACTCGCAAATATGGATTTCTTTGTGTGCGTGGCTGTTTGTGATTGTGTTCTTCCCCCAGTGTAGCGATGTTTGTGGGAATATGTGAGTTTATTTTGGGAGTGCATTGTGTGTGTATGCCTGTGTGTGCATGTGTGTGTTTGTGTGCGTGCGTGTGTGTGTTAAGTGGGAGCTGACTTCTGCAATGTCCTTCACCCTGGACATAGGGCACTGGGAGGGCTCTCTTTGTGATGTCCTTCTCTGGGGAGGTGACATTTGTGGGGCAAATGGCCACTTTTCAAACACAGCACTGTCACGGTATTGTTATTGGCCTGAGAGTGCTGCAGGTATCAATGGGCAATAAACTCTAAAACAAATTGTGGACAACAGCACAGCACAACATATACAGGAACAACCCAGTGTACAGAAGGTTGGGGATATGGGGATATGGGGATATGGGGATATGGGGATATGGGGATATGGGGATATGGGGATATGGGGATATGGGGATATGGGGATATGGGGATATGGGGATATGTGTGGGGATATGGGGGGATATGGGGATATGGGGATATGTGGATATGGGGATATGTGGATATGGGGATATGGGGATATGGGGATATGGGGATATGGGGATGGGGATGGGGATATGTGGATATGGGGATATGGGGATATGGGGATATGTGGATATGGGGATATGGGGATATGGGGATATGGGGATATGGGATATGGGGATATGTGGATATGGGGATATGGGGATATGGGGATATGGGGATATGGATATGGGGATTGGGGATATGGGGATATGGGGATATGGGGATATGGGGATATGTGGATAAATATGGGGATATGTGGATATGTGGATATGGGGATATGGGGATATGGGGATATGGGGATATGTGGATATGGGGATATGGGGATATGGGGATATGGGGATATGTGGATATGTGGATATGTGGATATGGGGATATGTGGATATGTGGATATGTGGATATGTGGATATGTGGATATGGGGATATGTGGATATGTGGATATGGGGATATGGGGATATGTGGATATGGGGATATGTGGATATGTGGATATGGGGATATGGGGATATGGGGATATGGGGATATGTGGATATGGGGATATGGGGATATGGGGATATGTGGATATGGGGATATGTGGATATGGGGATATGGGGATATGGGGATATGTGGATATGGGGATATGGGGATATGTACAGTAAAATGCCGAAAGGCATTTCTGACCTTGTACATATCAGCGTAGCATGTTCCTGCCATGGCGACTATGCTGTTAGAGTGAGCTAGCATGCCATTGTATATTACAGAGCAGCACTGCACTGACCTCCTTTAATATCCAGCCAATGTGGAGACTTATACCACAGTCTCTTGGAGAATTCCGCTTAGAAAAAGCCAGTCGCAGTGGACTGCCTGTAAATATGTTGACCAACATTACAGAAGATGGAGAATGCACACAGAGAGGGAGAATAGCATACAAAAGTTCCAGAATGTACAGACTGTGAGATGGATGTTTTCTGCATGTTATTAAGGATTAGAGTATGTTCTTATTCTTATTTTCAATGACAGCCTAGGAACAGTGGGTTAACTGCCTATTCAGGGGCAGAATGAGAGATTTGTACCTTGTCAGCTAGGGGATTTGAACTTGCAACATTCCAGTTACTAGTCCAACACTCCAACCACTAGTCCCGTGCCCCTTCAAACATTCAACCTCCAGCTGCGTACCCTCTCCAGCACCAGGGTCAGCGCACTCTCAAATGTTGTTTTTTGCCATCATTATAAGCCTGAAACACGCAAACTCTACTATACATTTATTAAACATAAGAATGAGTGAGTTTTTGTCACAAAGAGGCTCGTGGGAAGTGACAAAGAGCACTTTTAGGACCAGGGCACAAATAATAATATAATAGTAATCAATAATTTTTCTCTTTATTTAACCATCTTACATAAAACCTTATGTGTTCATCTAAAATTGTGAAAAACTCACCACAGGTTAATGAGAAAGGATGCACATAACTCTGCAATGTTGGGTTGTATTGGAGAGACTCAGTCTTAAATCATTTTCCACACTCTGCCTGTATTTAGTTTAGTTTTCATGCTAGTGAGGGCTGAGAATCTACTCTCACATAGGTACCTGGTTGCAAAGGGCGTCAGTGTCTTAACAGTGCGATGTGCCAAGGCAGGATACTCTGAGCGCAGCCAAATCCAGAAATCTGGCAGTGGGTTCTGATTAAATTCTATTTTCGCTTGTTGCAATTTTGGTGAGGCTCTCTTGTTCAGATGTCGGTAAGTGGACTGGAAGCAGGGCATGAAAAGGATAATGAATCTAGTTTTTTGTGTCAACCATTTCAGGAAAGTACCTGCATAATTGCTCGCCCAACTCACTCAGGTCCTTTGCTATATCACATTTGACATTGTTTGTAAGCTTGAGTTCAATTGCACACAACAAATCATACAATGATGGAAAGACCTGTGTGTTGTCCTTGTTAATGCAGACAGAGAAGAGCTCCAACTTCTTAATCATAGTCTCAATTTTGTCCCGCACAATGAATATAGTTGTGGAGAGTCGCTGGAATCCTAGATTCAGATCATTCAGGCGAGAAAAAACATCACCCAGACAGGATAGTTGTGTGAGAAACTCGTCATCATGCACGAGGTCAGACAAGTGAAAATTACGGTCAGTATAGAAAACTTTAAGCTTGTCACTCAATTTTTAAAAAACGTGTCAATCCTTTGTGCCTTAATAACCAGTGTACTTCTGTATGTTGTAAAAGCGTTACATGGTCGCTTCCTAGATCATTGCATGGTGCAGAAAATACACAAGAGTTCAGGGGCCTTAACAAAGTTTTAACAAAGTTAACCATTTTCACTGTAGTGTACAAAACATCTTTCAAGCTGTCAGGCATTCCCTTGGCAGCAGGAGCCTCTCATTGGATGCTGCAGTGTACTCAAGTGGCGTCGGGAGCAACTGCTTTTACGGCCGTTACCACTCCACTATGTCTCCCTGTCATGGCTTTTGCGCCATCAGTACAGATACCAACACATCTTGATCACCAATGTCCATTTGATGTCACAAAGCTGTCCAGTACTTACAAAATATCCTTTCCTGTTATCCTGGTTTCCAGTGGTTTGCAGAAGAGGATGTTTAATTGACCCCCCATAAACGTAACGGATATATACAAGGAGCTGTGCCAGGCCCGCCACGTCTGACTCATCCAGCTGTAATGCATATAATTGACTGGCTTGTATGCGAAGTAATTGTTTCAAAACATCTCCTGCAATGTCACTGATGTGAGGCAAAGGAAGTTCAATAGTTCTGAGATAGAATGTGAGACAAAGGAAGTACAATAGTTCAGAGATAGAATGTGAGACAAAGGAAGTTCAATAGTTCTGAGATAGAATGTGAGACAAAGGAAGTTCAATAGTTCTGAGATAGAATGTGAGACAGAGAAAGTTCAAAGTTCTGAGATAGAATGTGAAACAAACAAACAAAGTTCAATAGTTCTGAGATAGAATGTGAGACAAAGGAAGTTCAATAGTTCTGAGATAGAATGTGAGACAAACAAAGTTCAATAGTTCTGAGATAGAATGTGAGACAAACAAAGTTCAATAGTTCTGAGATAGAATGTGAGACAAACAAAGTCGAATAGTTCTGAGATAGAATGTGAGACAAACAAAGTTTAATAGTTCTGATATAGAATGTGAGACGGAGAAAGTTCAATAGTTCTGAAATTGGATGTGAAGCAGAGAAAGTGAAATAGTTCTGAAATATAATGTGAGGCAGGGCTCTTAGATTCTGATATTGAGAGTATGCCAGAGAGATCTTTACCTGGTTGAGGCAAAAATAAAAACACCGGTAGCGTTCGCCAGCTTAGAGTACTTAACACCTATGAACAGACTGCCAGCTGTAATTTGCAAACAGAGTGCAAACATGTAGAATCGCTGACTGCCGCCCACCATCAAGTGGTCCCTAAAACCAACCCGGCAAATGAACGGCAGATCAATATTTGGTGAGGTGTATGCCTAAGACAGAGCAGGTCCCATGACGTGAGGGGTAGTGACATTGAGAATGTGGTTCACACATGCCCTCTCATATGTGCTTGGAAGTCACGCTTCATTTCCTGCTCAATCTCCCCAACTAGTGTTCTATGTGTCTACTGCCCAGTACTGTAGCACACTATGTGTGTGTGTGTGTTTGTACATGTAGGTGTGTGTAAGAGTGACTGAGTGAGTGTAATGACCTACCTGTATGTGTGTATGAGTGTGTGAGAGAGAAAAAGGAGAGAAAGAGAGAGGAAAAGATAGAAAAAGAGGGCATGAGAGTGACGATCAATAGACTCAATAAAAGCCAAGCTGGAGAGCAATAGTCTAGCGTTGAGAGCAATAATTTCCCTTAGGTGCAGAGGGGGGAGCAAACCAAGTTTGTTGATAATGAACTCAGAGCAGTGTTGTCCGATTCCAACTTGTAAACTGGACAAAGTGGCCTCTTTCACAACAGCTGTGGGGGAGATATTCTTCCATTTTATGGCACACTTTAGAGACCAACAGCCCAATAGAACTGGACCATTACCACTGGCCAGTGTGATCTGGCCATGCATTGAGCTGCCTGGTTTTTCTGTACTTTACCATCCTTTTCTGAGACAGTGGGCCTACGGTTGCAAAGTTCCGGGCACTTTGGTCCAAGTTTCTGGTTGGGAAAACCAGGGAATTTATTCAAAGTTCACTGCTATAGAACTCCACTAGAGTGCACTCTATATGTTTGAAGGATCTTGGTCTTTGGTTCTAATCAAAACTGGGGTCAAACGTGGAACACCACTCTCATACTACAAAGAAAAAAAGAGTGGCTAAACGTTATAATAATAATAATGAATGTTTATAGGGTTCTTCTGAAGGACCAAGACCAAAGTCTGGCTTACAGTAACCATTTTGATTAAACAGGGATGTTTAAGGTATAGGGGCTGTCAGTCTACTGTACACAAATTGGATTTAGAACAAACTTACCCTTTGAATGGTGCTCTCCTGGCTCATTGTTTCATATAAATATTACTATATAGCTATGTCTGTGTAAAAAAAATATCTGTGAAATGTGAGGTCTTGTGTTGATATATTTTCAGAAAATATCTTGAAGAATGAATGTGATAAATGTTTCTTGTTGTGTTTTCTTTTGTTCTGCTTTGTCATGTTTTTCTGATTGAGACTTAAGGGAGGGAGGCTTTCGCTTTCCTCAGACCAATCCTCCCTTCAGTGTGGTTTTGTAGGTGAACAAAAGTTTTGTGGTGGGGTGAAGTGGTAAGGACACTGGTTCATCATTCCCACAGAATGCTAAATGATGCACTCACTGAATCCTACAGTGTGATTGAGTTACACAGGGTGCAAGAGATTTAACACTAAACTGTAAATGTAGTCAGAGCAAAACAGTGTGTGGAAACATGCAAAGGGTCAGATAGATCTGTCCTCTTAAAGCCAGCACCTGTCTGTCAGTCCCTCCCGGATTCCGCCATGGCACATTTTTTTTTAGCAAAATCAAGAATTCCCTGCATCACAGCACCATTTCCTCATAAAAGAGTAAAATCATTGCATTATCACATAAAACAGACCCATACGCAGTACAAAAATATGGCTTGCAATTCCAACCAATCACTGCACATTTACCACATATAGTTCAATTAAGCTACACAGTTAAATATAGGAAAAATAAGCTACACGCCAAGAAACTTTTTCCCTCGTTAGCGCATTTTCACAACAAATTGGACAAAATCACTGCATATTGCCAGAATATCAGAATTGCTGCATCAAAACAAAACATTTCCCCTGCAAAAATATCACAAAACATCCCTGCGAAATCCTAGAGGGACTGGTCTGTCAGTCAGTTATGACCATTCCCAGCAATGTCCAGACTGTCCCAGCACCCAGCTGGCTCAGCGTTAGGGTGACACAAGTCTTCCAAAAACTAACCATGCCATCTCCTTTCTCCTCTCGGCTCTTGGTTGATCTCAATCCTTTCCTCTTGTCTTCCAAAAGTTACAGACGTCTTCCAACAAGAGCCATACTTATTAATAAGATGGGCCTTGGCACAGATGGAGCCAATGAAAGAAGGGCTGACTCCTTTGACCCCTCCCACCTTTCCCAGGGGACAATGAACACAGGTGCGACTTTACACGGCGATAGAGCAGAGTTGGATCTACTAACTCTGCAGCCACAACAAAAAGACTAGAGTGTAATAACAATGCATCGAGGACTAACAATCTGCCATGGGGACAACCAACTTGCAAGGACGACAAACAGTCTTCAGCAAGGATTATCAGCCAGCAAGGAGGACTAACAGGATGCTAAACAGTCCAGAAGTCTGCAATAAGGACAACAAGTCCAGGTTGACATGATAATTTTTTCATAACATGCATGCACCACCATTTACCAACTCCCACAATAAGAGATGACACATCCTCTTCAGTAACTAGAGACACAGAGGCCCCTCTCCTCACCCTCTCCCTGAGTTTACCATCAGACCTGTGTATATTTCTATAGTAACTCACATCTGACTCGGGGGGAGATGTTTACTATCAGACCTGTGTACATTTTTATAGTATGTCACACCTAACTGGAGGAGATATACTTATCATCAGACCTGAGTTCATTTCTATAGTAACTCACACCTGACTCAATGGGAGATGTTTACCATCAGACGTGTTTCTATAGTAACTCACACCTGACTCAATGGGAGATGTTTACCATCAGACGTGTTTCTATAGTAACTCACACCTGACTCAATGGGAGATGTTTACCATCAGACGTGTTTCTATAGTAACTCACACCTGACTCGAGAGGAGATGTCTTACTATAGAATATTATTCAATAAAACAAACAGATATATTTGTATGATTGTACGTATTGTCCCTTGGTGATTATTGTTATGTGACGTGCAACATTACTTACAGCTTGAAGCTAAGTGATTACAGGTACTAGTTGTGTGACTGCTGACCAGTGAGACTTCAAGACCTCAAGGTGAAGAAAACACATATGTCTCTGTGTGTGTGTGTGTGTGTGTGTGTGTGTGTGTGTGTGTGTGTGTGTGTGTGTGTGTGTGTGTGTGTGTGTGTGTGTGTGTGTGTGTGTGTGTGTGTGTGTGTGTGTGTGTGTGTGTGTGTGTGTGTGTGTGTGCGTGCGTGAGAGAGAGAGAGAGAGAGAGAGAGAGTATGGGTGCGCAAGTGTGTGTGTGTGTTCCAGATGGTAATGACAGCTGCAGGTGCTCACAGGTGATTGGAGAGAGACAGGTGACAGAAGCTCCTCCTGGCTGAGCACTGAGCAGGGCAGCCCTGGAAACTCCGCCGGCCCATCATCTCAGCCACATAACCCTGCTGTGTCTCGTTCTCTCTTTCACACACACATGCACATGCCCAAACACACACACATACAAATGTCCACATGCCCGAACACACACACACACACACACACACATACGAATGTCCACATGCCCAAACACACACACACATGCACACACATACAAATGTCCACATGCCCCACAAACACACACACACACACACACACACACACACACACACACACACACACATATGAATGTCCACATGCCCAAATACACACACATACACACACATACGAATGTCCACATGCCCGAACACAAACACCACACATCACAGTGACAGACATGTTTTAACTCACAACCAATTAAATGTACACAATAACAATTACTCATACAAGCACAAGCACAAGCACAGACAGACACAGACACCACATGTACACACATAACAATTACACACACACACACACACACACACACACACACACACACACACACACACACACACTTTAAATCCCCTATAGACAAAACAGATTGGATTGGCTTAGACTGTTGACAACATGTAAACTATATTTCAGTGTTCAAATGATTATTGAAAACTTAAATACATTTGCACAATAAGCTCATGTTGTCTCTCTCTCTCTCTCTCTCTCTCTCTCTCTCACACACACACACACACACACACACACACACACACACACACACACACACACACACACACACACACACACACACACACACACACACACACACACACACACACACACACTCTCTCTCGCACAGCTTCATTCATGTATTTTTTATGTATTATCTTTATTTAACCTTTATTTAAGCAGGGAATTGTGCTGACAACAGTTTGTTTATCAGATGAGCTCTGCATGAGCACATCAATAAACAACAATTATACTATACATACAGTGCTTTCTGAAAGTATTCAGACACCTTTACTTTTTCACATTTTGCTATGTTACAGCTTTATTCTAAAATTGATTAACTTGTTTTTTCCCCTCATCAATCTACACACAATAGCACATATTTACAAAGCAAAAACAGGTTTTTAGAAATGTTTGCATATTTATAAAAAAAAACTGAAACATCACATTTACATAACTATTCAGACCATTTACTCAGTACTTTGTTGAAGCACCTTTGGCAGCGATTGCAGCATTGAGTCTTCTTGGGTATGACGATACATGCTTGGTATTTGAGGAGTTTCTCCCATTGTTCTCTAACAATCCTCTCAAGCTCTGTCAGGTTGGATGAGGAGCGATGTTCGATCGGGTTCAAGTCTGGGCTCTGGCTGGGCCACTCAAGGACAATCAGAGATCTGTGCGGAAGTCACTCCTGCGTAGTCTTGGCTGTGTGCTTAGGGACGTTGTCCTGTTGGAAGGTGAACCTTCGACCCCGTCTGAGATCATCCCCACAGCATGATGCTGCCACCACCATGCTTCACCGTAGGGATGGTGCCAGGTTTCCTCCAGATGTGATGCATGGAATTCAGGCCAAAGAGTTCAATCTTGGCTTCATCAGACCAGACAATCTTGTTTCTCATGGTCTGAGAGTCTTAGGTGCCTTTTTTGGCAAACTCCAAGCAGGCTGTTATGTGCCTTTTACTGAGGAGTGGCTTCTGTCTGGCCACTCTACCGTAAAGGCCTGATAGGTGGAGAGCTGCAGAGATGGTTGTCCTTCTGGAAGGTTCCCTCATCTCCACAGAGGAACTCTGGAGCTCTGTCAGAGTGACCATTGGGTCCTTGGTCACCTCCCTAACCAAGGTCCTTCTCCCCTGATTGCTCAGTTTGGCCAGGTGGCCAGCTCTAGGAAGAGTCCTGGTGGTTCCAAACTTCTTCCGTTTAAGAATGACGGAGGCCACTTGTCACACCTGCTCCCACTCCCCCTCTCTGGTGCTCGAGGGCGCCAGGCTGCCCTTCAATACGCACACCTGTCACCACCATTTTGCGCAGCTGCGCAATATTGGACTCACCTGGACTCCATTATTTGGTGATTGTCCTTTTTTATCTGTCTGTTCCTCAGTTGGTTCCCTGCATTATTGTCATTATGGTTTTTTCTCACCCTGTCCAGATGTTGTTATTGTTTTGGTTTGATGTCCATTTTCCAGTAAATGTTCACTTCCTGTACTTGCTTCTCGTCTCCAGCGTCGACCCTTACACCACTGTGTTCTTAGAGACCTTCAACACTGCAGAAATGTTTTGGTACCCTTCCCCAGATCTGTGCCTCGACACAATCCTGTCTCGGAACTCTACGGACATATTGCTCATGGTTTGGTTTTTGCTCTGACATGCACTGTCAACTTATAATTGCACTGTCCAAATCATGTCCAATCAATTGAATTTACCACAGGTGGACTCCAATCAAGCTGTAGAAACATCTCAAGGATGATCAATGCAAACAGGATGCATCTGAGCTCAATTTTGAATCTCATACCAAGGGTTTGAATCATTATGTAAATAAGGTATTTCTGTTTTTATTTTGAATAAACCTGCTTTTGCTTCGTCATTATGGGGTATTGTGTGTAGACCGCAGATTTTCTTTTTAAGAATAAGGCTGTAACGTAACTAAATGTGGAATAAATCAAAGGGTCTGAATACTTTCAGAAGGCACTGTATCTACGGTATATACACATCAATTACACAATACATGAAAAGCAAACACAAAACACAATTATATGAAACAAACACATTTTTCAGAAAAAAGTATGCCAAACATTCACCTGTATTGCCCTAGAGCAGTGGTTCCCAAACTTTTCATAGTCCCGTACCCCTTCAAACATTCCACCTCCAGCTGTGTAACCCCTCTAGCACCAGGGTCAGGGCACTCTCAAATGTTGTTTTTTGCCTGAAACACACACACACTATACAATATATTTATTAAACATTAGTATGAGTGAGTTTTTGTCACAACCCAGCTCATGGAAATTGACAAAGAGCTCTTGTAGAACCAGGGCACAAATAATAATATAATAATAATCAATCATTTTGCTCTTTATTTAACCATCTTACATATAAAACCTTATTTGTTCATCTAAAATTGTGAATAACTAATGAGAAAGGATGCACATAATTCTGCAATGTTGGGATGTATTGGAGAGAGTCTAAGTCTTAAATAATTTTCCAAACACAGTCTGTGTGTAATGAGGTGCGTTACTGGTGGCAGAAATTCATGTGGTAGGAGACCAAAAACTGATTTACAACGGTGTCGTTTAATCAACATAAAACCACCGTCAACAGAACAATACATGAAATGGGTCAAACAAAACCCGGTAATCATCAACATACCGTGCACAAGCACTACAAGAAACAATTACGGACAAGGACATGGGGGGGAACAAAGGGTTAAATACACAACATGTAATTGGTGGAATTGGAACCAGGTGTGATTGAAGACAAGACAAAACCAATGGAAAATTAAAAGTGGATTGGTGATGGCTAGAAGGTTGGTGACGTTGACCGCCGAACGCTGCCCGAACAAGGAGAGGGACTAACTTCGGCGGAAGTCGTGAAACTGTGCCTGTATTTAGTTTTCATGCTAGTGAGGGCTGAGAATCTACTCTCACATAGGTACCTGGTTGCAAAGGGCATCAGTGTCTTAACAGCGCGATGTGCCAAGGCAGGATACTCTGAGCGCAGCCCAATCCAGAAATCTGGCAGTGGGTTCTGATTAAATTCTATTTACACAGAACCGCTTGTTGCAATTTTGATGAAGTTCTCTTTCTTAGATATCGATAAGTGGACTGGAAGCAGGGCATGAAAGGGAATAACGAATCCAGTTGTTTGTGTCATCCGTTTCAGGAAAGTACCTGCGGAATTGCTCACCCAACTCACTCAGGTGCTTTGCTATATCACATTTGACATTGTTTGTAAGCTTGAGGTCATTTGCACACAACAAATCATACAACGATGGAAAGACCTGTGTGTTGTCCTTGTTAATGCAGACAGAGAAGAGCTCCAACTTCTTAATCATAGTCTCAATTCTGTCCCACACATTGAATATAGTTGCAGAGAGTCCCTGTAATCCTAGATTCAGATCATTCAGATCAGTCAGTATAGAAAAATGTAAGCTCATCTCTCAATTTAAAAAAACATGTTGATATTTTGCCCCTTGATAACCAGCGCACTTTGACCCAAGTTAAACAATTTAACGGCAATGCTACCAAATACTTTTGACCAACGGGGAATGTGATGAAAGATATAAAAGCTGAAATAAATAATTCTCTCTATTATTATTCTAACATTTCGCATTCTTAAAATGAAGTGGTGATCCTAACTGACCTTAAACAGGGAATTTTTTCTATGATTAAATGTCAGGAATTGTGAAAAACTGAGTTTAAATGTAATTTGTTAGAGTTTATATAGAAACTTCCAACTTCAACTATGTATATCCTCTCCTGTTTGCAGAAGAGGATGTCTTTCTTAATTGACCCCCATAAACATAACAGTCTGTTGACTCATCCAGCTGTAACGCATAGAATTCACTGGCTTGTATGCAAAGCAGTAATTGTTTCAAAACATCATCTGCCATGTCACTGATGCGTCGTGAAACAGTGTTGTTTGATGAAGGCATTGTCTCTATAGTTTTTTGGGCTTTTTCCCCCAGCATTGTCCCAGCCATATCCGTTGCTGCAGGAAGAATTAAGTCCTTTACAATAGTATGGGGCTTGCCTGTCCTAGCCACTCGGTAGCTCACCATATAAGAGTCTTCTAGCCCCTTATTAATGGTATCTGTTGCTTTTGTAGTTGTCTTACTACTCGAAAGTCGTCTTAATTGTTGCTCAAAAAAGTCTGGTGTTTTTTTTCTTCAAATTGGCATGTTTTGTTTCTAAATGTCTGCGCAAGAGTGAAGGTTCCATCGAGTTGTGAGAGAGTAATGTTTAATGTGATTGGATGTTATTGGGGGGGTGAAACAAGGCTACTCAGGTGAGAAAAAACTCAAATGTATAGCCCAGTTCGAAAATATCAAAGGACTGTTTGAAAATGTGAATCACATTTTTATTTGGCGTACCCCCAACGGCATTGGGCGTACCCCAGTTTGGGAATACCTGCCCTAGAGGCACCAACTCCACCAATTTTAAGGACTTTTTGAGTACATTCCACGAGAGGCGCAAAATAACTTAAAGCAGGTTTACCTAACTTGGTGGAGATTGAATGGATTTCCAGGGTTAGTCATCCCTGAGTCCTAGTCTGGTATCTTTTTGGCGTGCTAAACCATGTTTGTTTTGGATGTGACTGACTTTTTAAGTTAACAATTCATAGTGAGAATGTTTTGTGACACACAACATCATTCAGAGTTTATTGCG
>NC_056461.1:37490107-37610107 GCF_018296145.1 Oncorhynchus tshawytscha
TGCTGCCTCAATGTCTTTAGATATTTTTGTCAGATGTTACTATGGAATTCTGAAGTATAATTACAAGAATTTCATAAGTGTCAAAGGCTTTTATTGACAATTACATGAAGTTGATGTAAAGAGTCAATATTTGCAGTGTTGAACCTTCTTTTTCAAGACCTCTGCAATCCCCTCTGGCATGCTGTCAATTAACTTCTGGGCCACATCCTGACTGATGGCAGCCCATTCTTGCATAATCAATGCTTGGAGTTTGTCAGAATTTGTGGGGTTTTGTTTGTCCACCCGCCTCTTGAGGATTGACCACAAGTTCTCAATGGGATTAAGGTCTGGGGAGTTTCCTGTCTATGGACTCAAAATATTTATGTTTTATTCCCCGAGCCACTTAGTTATCACTTTTGCCTTATGGCAAGGTGCTCCATCATGCTGGAAAATGCATTGTTCGTCACCAAACTGTTCCTGGATGGTTGGGAGAAGTTGCTCTCGGAGGATGTGTTGGTACCATTCTTTATTCATGGCTGTGTTCTTAGGCAAAATTGTGAGTGAGCCCACTCCCTTGGCTGAGAAGCAACCCCAAACATGAATGGTCTCAGGATGTTTTACTCTTGGCATGACACAGGACTGATGGTAGCGCTCACCTTGTCTTCTCCGGACAAGCTTTTTTCCGGATGCCCCAAACAATCGGAATGGGGATTCATCAGAGAAAATGACTTGAACCCTGACCTCAGCAGTCCAACCCCTGTACCTTTTGCAGAATATCAGTCTGTCTCTGATGTTTTTCCTGGAGAGAAGTGGCTTCTTTGCTGCCCTTCTTGATACCAGGCCATCCTCCAAAAGTCTTCGCCTCACTGTGCGTGCAGATGCACTCACACCTGCCTGCTGCCATTCCTGAGCAAGCTCTGTACTGGTGGTGCCCTGATCCCACAGCTAAATCAACATTAGGAGACGGTCCTGGTGCTTGCTGGACTTTCTTGGGTGCCATGAAGTCTTCTTCACAACAATTGAACAGCTCTCCTTGAAGTTCTTGATGATCCGATAAATGGTTGATTAAGGTGCAATCTTACTGGCAGCAATATCCTTGCCTGTGAAGCCCTTTTTGTGCAAAGCAATGATGACGGCATGTGTTTCCTTGAAGGTAACCATGGTTGACAGAGGAAGAACAATGATTCCAAGCACCACCCTCCTTTTGAAGCTTCCAGTCTGTTATTCGAACTCAATCAGCATGACAGAGTGATCTCCAGCCTTGTCCTCTTCAACACTCACACCTGTGTTAACACGAGAATCACTGACATGTTGTCATCTGGTCCTTTTGTGGCAGCGTTGAAATGCAGTGGAAATGTTTTTTGGAGATTCAGTTAATTTGCATGGCAAAGAGGGACTTTGCAATTAATTGCAATTCATCTGATCACTCTTCATAACATTCTGGAGTATATGCAAATTATACATCATACAAACTGAGGCAGCAGACTTTGTGAAAATTTATATTTGTGTCATTCTCCAAACTTTTGGCCACGACTGTATTTTACAGTTATAAGGATGTCACGCTCGTGATAATGGACGGACCAAGGTGCAGAGTGTGTAGAGTTCCACATCTTTATTGCGGTGAAACTTCAAACAAAAAACAATAAACCAACAACGAAAACGTGACATCAGTGGTGCAACAAGCACAAACACAAAATCCACCAAAGCAGGTGGGAGAAAGGGCTTCCAAAATATGATCCCATATTAGAGGCAATGATTACCAACTGCCTCTAATTGGGAACCATACACACCAGCCATTTAGAAATTAAATGTCTAGAACACCCCACTAGTCATGCTCTGACCTAAACAGCATTGAGATCCGAGGGCTCTCTATGGTCAGGGCGTGACAGTACCCCCAAAGGTGCGGACTCTGGCCGCAAAACCTGAAACCAAATGAGGAACGTGGGGGGTGACTAGTGTCGGTGGCGGCTCCGGGTACTGGTCGTAGCCCCCGCCCCGCCCACGGATCTGGCCATGGAGCTGGGTTGGACGCCGCGCCCGGACTGGGCACCGGCGCAGAGGAGAGCTCCAGCCATGGAACTGGGGTGGACGCCGTGCCCGGACTCTACACCGGCGCAGAGGAAGGTTCCGGCCAGGGAGCGGGACTGGACACCGTGCCTGGACTGGGCACCAGCGCAGAGGAAGGCTCCGGCCTAGGAGCGGGACTGGGGTGGCACACTGGAGGCCTGGTGCGTGGAGCCGGCACAGGTGGCACCGGACTGGTGACACACACTTCAGGGCTGGTGCGGGGAGCAGGCACCGGACATAACGGGCTGGGGAGACGCACTGGAGGCCTGGTGCGTGGAGCTGGCACAGGTGGCACCGGACTGGTGACACGCACTTCATGGAGAGTGCGGGGAGCTGGCACAGCTCGTACCGGACTGGGGAGGCGCACTGAAGATGCGTGAAGCTGGCACAGACTTCACCAGACTGCTGACAGGCTCTTAAGGTCGAATGTTGACCAGAACACACCTGCACCACATCTCTCTCCTCTCTCTCTCTCCCAACTTCTTCATCGCCTCCCTGACGGTCTCTGGCTCTTCAGGGCGAGTGCGAGGAGCTGGCACATGGCACCGGACTGATGACCTGCTCTTCAGCAGACTCTAAAATGTCCTTTATTTTACATTTTACTGAGATTAATTACATACAGTACCAGTCAAAATTTTGGACACATCTACTCATTAAAGGGTTTTTCTTTATTTGTACTATTTTCTACATTTTAGAATAATAGTGAAGACATCAACACTATGAAATAACACATATGGAATCATGTAGTAACCAAAAAAGTGTTAAACAAATAAAAATATATTTTATATTTAAGATTCTTCAAAGTAGCCACCCTTTGCTTTGATTACAGCTTTGCACACTCTTGGCATTCTCTCAACCAGCTTCACCTGGAAGACGTTTCCAACAGTCTTGAAGGAGTTCCCACATATGCTGAGCACTTGTTGGCTGCTTTTCCTTCACTCTGCGGTCCAACTCATCCAAAACCATCTCAATTGGGTTGAAGTCGGGTGTTTGGGGAGGCCAGGTCATCTTATGCAATACTCCATCACTCTCCTTCTTGGTCAAATAGTCCTTATACAGCCTGGAGGCGTGTTCGGTCATTATCCCACTAAGCGCAAACCAGATGGGATGGCGTATCATTGCAGAATGCTGTGGTTGAGCACGCCTTGAATTGTAAATAAATCACTGATAGTGTCACAGGCAAAGCACCCCCACACCATCACACCTCCTCCATGCTTCATGGTGGGAAGAACACACACAGAGATCCGTTCACGTACTCTGTGTCTTACAATGACACGCCGGTTGGAACCAAAATTCTCACATTTGGACTCATCAGACCAAAGGACAGATTTCCACCAGTCTAATGTTCATTGCTCGTGTTTCTTGGCCCAAGCAAGTCTCGTCTTCTTATTGGTGTCTTTATGTAGTGGTTTCTTTGCAGCAATTCGACCATGAAGGTCTGATTCACACAGTCTCCTCTGAACAGTTGATGTTGAGATGTGTCTGTTACTTGAACTCTGTGAAGCATTCATTTGGGCTGCAATTTCTGAGACAGGTAACTCTAATGAACTTAACTCTGGGTCTTCCTTTCCTGTGAAAAATGAGAGCCAGTTTCATCATAGTGCTTGATAGTTTTTGCAACTGCACTTGAAGAAACTTTAGGAGTTCTTTAAATTTTCTGGATTGACTGACCTTCATGTCTTAAATTAATGATGGACTGTAATTTCTCTTTGCTTATTTGAGCTGTTCTTGCCATAATATGTACTTGGTATTTTACTAATTGGCTCAAATGCATTAAGAAGGAAAGAAATTCCACAAATGAACTTTTAACAAGGCACACCTGTTAATTGAAATGCATTCCAGATGACTATCCCATGAAGCTGGTTGAGAGAATTCCATGAGTACGCAAATCTGTCATAAAGTCAAAGGGTGGCTACTATAAAGAATCTCAAATATAAAATATATATTTGATTTGTTTAATGATTCTTCCATATGTGTTATTTCATAGTTGTGATGTCTTCACTATTATTCTACAATGTAGAAAATAGTAAAAATAAAGAAAATCTCTGGAATGAGAAGGTGTGTCCAAACTTTTGACTGGTACTGTACATCTTTTTTATGTGCACTAACTAATATCATAGGCTAATTCATTCGGGGTTAAACACCTGAGGAAGTAGAAACTCAAAACGCATTAACTAGATCGCTAAGTCTAAGTATAATAAGCTACCCACTACTAGTAGCCATGAATTCATCCAAAGGTAAAGCTAATCAACAACAAAAAAACATTGCAGTTGTACTACTACCCATGAGACCTACAGGCCCATGCCCTCACAATGGGAAACTGACAACAACCTAATCAGTTGTACAACTGAATGCCTTCAACTGAAATGTGTCTTCATCATTTAACCAAACCCCTCTGAATCAGAGAGGTGCAGGTGGCTGCTATAATCGAAATCCACGTCTTCAGCGCCTGAGGAACAGTGGGTTAACTGCCTTGCTCATGGGCAGAATGATAGAGTTTTACCATATCAGCTCAGAGATTCAATCCAGCAACCTTTTGGTTACCATCCCAATGCTCTAACCACTAAGCTACTTGTCGCCCAATGGCTGGTGCAAGAGTGGATCGCTCATCACAGCGAAACAGGCACAAGGGTCAGGGCAGACACTTTCATTACAGGAATCATGAGGATAATGAACTTTACTGTTTGACCAAATCATGGTTTTAGTAAGGTGACAATGTAGAATGTGGTCTTTCTACGTTTATAGGCACGCTTTTCATTTTTCACAATCCATGATCTTGGCTGTTGCCCACTGATCAAGAAGGGTCTATTGCAATGATCAGCCAAAGGCTCAATATAGATTAGTATAACAGAGAAATTGAGCAAAAATCTTTGAAAACAATTGGCCATGTCATGTTTTTTAAATAGAAAATGTGTTTTGCTGTGTGTCAATTTTGACCATCTGTATCACATACCCCCCTCTTCAAAATAATGTACCTCTAAAGTGACTCCGAGAGTAAATGTGTGTGTGTGTGTGTGTGTGTGTGTGTGTGTGTGTGTGTGTGTGTGTGTGTGTGTGTGTGTGTGTGTGTGTGTGTGTGTGTGTGTGTGTGTGTGTGTGTGTGTGTGTGTGTGTGTGTGTGTGTGTGTGTGTAAGCGCGAGTGCAAAATGTCTGACTCTCACGTGACTGAATAAACCTGTTTGACTGGTAACACCACTCCCTTCGTAAGAGACTAGGCTAGCTAAAGGGGAAATGGCAGGTGCTTAAAACCACATTTGAGTATGTAAACATGTCACAGAATGAATCATTTTCCCTATTCATCTTTTTTATTTAACCTTTATTTAACTAGGCAAGCCAGTTAAGAACAAATTCGTATTTACAATGACGGCCTACCAAAAGGCAAAAGGCCTCCTGTGGGGACAGGAGCTGGGATTAAAAATACAAAATAAATACAATATAAATATAGGACAAAACACACATCATGACAAAAGAGACAACAGAACACTACATAAATAGTGACCTAAGACAACAACATAGCAAGACAGCAACACATGACAACACAGCATGGTAGCAACACAACATGGTAGCAGTACAAAATGTTACAAACATTATTTGGCACAGACAACAGCACAAAGGGCAAGAAGGTAGAGACAACAATACATCACACAAAGCAGCCACAACTGTCAGTAAGGGTGTCCATGATTGAGTCTTTCAATGAAGAGATTGAGATAAAACTGTCCGGTTTGAGTGTTTGATTGCAGCTTGTTCCAGTCGCTACCTGCAGCGAACTGAAAAGAGGAGTGTCCCAGGGATGTGTGTCCATTGGGGACCTTTAACAGAATGTGACTGGCAGAACGGGTGTTGTATGTGGAGGATGAGGGCTGCAGTAGATATCTCAGATAGGGAGGAGTGAGGCCTAAGAGGGTTTTATGAATAAGCATCAACCAGTGGGTCTTGCAACAGGTATACAGAGATGACCAGTTTACAGAGGAGTATAGAGTGAGGTGATGTGTCCTATAAGGAGCATTGGTGGAAATCTGATGGCCGAATGGTAAAGACATCTAGCCACTCGAGAGCACCCTTACCTGCCGATCTATAAATCACGTCTCTGTAATTTAGCATGGGTAGGATGGTCATCTGTATTCAGGGTTAGTTTGGCAGCTGGGGTGAAAGAGGAGCGATTACGATAGAGAAAACCAAGTCTAGTTTTAACTCTATCCTGCAGCTTTGATATGTGCTGCGGGAAGGACAGTGTACAGTCTAGCCATACTCCCAAGTACTTGTATGAGGTGACTACCTCAAGCTCAAAACCCTCTGAGGTAGTAATCACACCTGTGGGAGAGGGGCATTCTTCTTACCTAACCACATTACCTTTGATTTGGAGGTGTTCAGAACAAGGTTAGGGTAGAGAAAGCTTGTTGGACACTAAGAAAGCTTTGTTGCAGAGTGTTTAACACAAAATCCAGGGAGGGTCCAGCTGAGTATAAGACTGTGTCATCTGCATATAAATGGATGAGAGAGCTTCCTACTGCCTGAGCTATGTTGTTGATGTAAATTGAGAAGAGCGTGGGGCCTAGTATCGAGCCTTGGTGTACTCCCTTGGTGACAGGCAGTGAATGAGACAGCAGATTTTCTGACTTTATACACCACTCTTTGAGAGGGGTAGTTAGCAAACCAGGCCAAAGACCCCTCAGAGACACCAATACTCCTTAGCCGGCCCACAAGTATGTAATGGTCTACCGTATCAAAAGCTTTGGCCAGGTCAATAAAAATAGCAGCACAATATTGCTTAGAATCCAGGGCAATGGTGACATCATTGAGGACCTTTAAGGTTGCAGTGACACATACTGAGTGGACACCAAATTGCAGACCTGGGAGAATACTATAGACATTAAGAAAGCCAGTCAGTTGATTGCAGACCTGGGAGAATAGCCTTCTCACCAAGCTGCTTGCCTATTGTCCTGTAGCCCATCCCAGCCTTGTGCAGGTCTACAATTTTATCCCTGATGTCCTTACACAGATCCCTGGTCTTGGCCATTGTGGAGAGGTTGGAGTCTGTATGATTGAGTGTGTGTACAGGTGTCTTTTATACAGGTAACGAGTTCAAACAGGTGCAGTTAATACAGGTAATGAGTGGAGAACAGGAGGGCTTCTTAAAGAAAAACTAATAGGTCTGTGAGAGCCAGAATTCTTACTGGTTGGTAGGTGATCAAATACTTATGTCATGCAATAAAATGCAAATTAATTACTTAAAAATCATACAATGTGATCTTCTGTATTTTTGTTTTAGGTTCCGTCTCTCACAGTTGAAGTGTACTTATGATAAAAATTACAGACCTCTACATGCTTTGTAAGTAGGAAAACCTACAAAATCGTCAGTGTATCAAATACTTGTTCTCCCCACTGTATTTCTCATTTACCTGAAAAAAAAGCCAGTCAGCCTGAGTACGCGTGTGCCGAGCCTTTCGCCAAATTCAATTCTTGAGGTGGAGTAACTCTGCAAGATCATGGTAGAACCAGGAGCTGAACCTGTTATTAATTCTAATTGTCTTGATGGGGGTATGTTTGTTAACAATACCATTGAAAATATTTAAAAAATAAGGTCCAAGCATCTTCGACAGAGGGGATCAAGCTGATTCTATATCATTTTACAGAGGGCAGCTCGTGAAGGAAGGCTTGCTCATTAAAGTTTTAGCAAGCGTCTATGACAGGATAGGTCGTTTCACTGAGCAGCCATTACGAACACAGGCTGTAAAACAGCGATCACTAAGGTCATTACAGAAAACACCAAACTGATACTTACCAGGATTATTTGTGAGGATAACATCGAGGAGAATAGCCTGTTCTGTGTCTTGGTGTGCACATTGCAGTTGTTTCTTGTAAATGTATTTGCATTTTCTTAATTTTTTATGCCACACAAAGTTATGCACAAATAACATACTCCTCAGTGCTATGATAAAACCAAGAGAGAGAGAGAGAGAGAGAGAGAGAGGGAGAGGGAGAGGGAGACAGTAAAATACGGTCAAAACTCCACCTGACTGAAACCTGGGTGACATTCCAATAATCACAGATTAGCTCCCGCCCTCCCATGCTCCACTATACACAGCTAACTGTCATCCTAAAGCCTCTCTGCCTGCGTGCCTATCCCACCGAAAACACAACACCTTACTCCCAGCTGCCTGGAAGAGACCATGTCTGCCATACTACAGTAGACCTATCGCTCACTCAGATCTCAATCACTTCTGATCTGTACTCCTATCCACCATCCAGTCAGGGCATAAGTATTTGCCTTATCAAGAATTCTAAAATGTGATGCTTTAGGCATAAATATGATCTCATTATGCTTTCTGTATCAAGGGTACAGCCAATCCATAAATATACAGTGCCTTCGGAAAGTATTCAGACCCCTTGACTTATTCCACATTTTGTTACGTTACAGCCTTATTCTAAAATGGATTGAATAAATGTTTTTCCTCAGTAATCTAAACACAATACACCGTTATGTCAAGCAAAGACAGGTATTTTGAATTTTTTGCAAATGTATTTGAGAAAACAGGTATTTAGACATTTTTGCAAATGTATTTGCTACGAGACTCGAAATTGAGCTCAAGTGCATCCTGTTTCCTTTGATCATCCTTGTGATATTTCTGCAACTTGATTTGAGTCCATCTGTGGTAAATTCTATTGAATGGACATGATTTGGAAAGGCACATACCTGTCTATATAAGGTCCCACAGTTGACTGTGCATGTCAGAACAAAAGCCAAGCCATGAGTTCAAAGGAATTGCCGGAAAGAGCTGCAAGACAGGATTGTGTCGAGATAGATCTGGGGAAGGGTACCAAAAATGTCTGCTACATTGAAGGTCCCCAAGAACACAGTGGCCTCCTTAAATGGAATTAGTTTGGAACCACCAACACTCTTCCTAGAACTGGCCGCCCGGTCAAACTGAGCAATCGGGGCAGAAGGGTCTTGATCAGGGGGGTGACCAAGAACCCAATGGCCACTCTGACAGTTCCTCTGTGGAGATGGGAGAAAGGTATGCCCTTCCAGAAGGACAAACATCTCTGCATAGGCACAGGAAGGGAAGACCAAATGCCTTCATCACCACCTTGAAAAGAAAGAGGAACAGGAAGTAGAAAATAGTCTAACTTCCCACTGCTATTCCACACTGTTCTCCCTCTGCACCAAACACAATGCTGAGCACAGAGCGGTGATTGCAAGCTAGGGAATCTCCAAAAATGTAACAAACTGTGACTCATGATTCCTGACTCGGGTATAGCACATTTTTAGGGCTATTGAGTTGTATCCTCCTGTGTGTTTGCTAAATTCTTGTGCTTTGGATGGCCGTCGCTGCCATGGTCTCTGCCTTTACAAAGAGCTCTTTGTTGCCTCAGACTATACCAAGCTCATGTTATGAGTATAGAAGATGTGAAGACACAAAACACCTTGCCCCACTGAGTCAGGGAGAACCAGAACACCCTTTATAGTGAAGACCACTATTGTTATGACAAAACAGCTCAGCCAGTGACATCAGAAAGTAATTGACAATAGTAAACTGTAGGCATTGCCTAATCTTAAATGCAAATAACCAGCCTGGTCTCATAGAGAAGATGTAGCATACAAAATGTAAATCCAGGAAACTTAAATTAGTATGATATGTTAAGTTTGGTATGGTTACATAAGACAGAAGGTTACTTAAGGCAAAAACAAAAGAAGGGTGGTTGGTCAGGGTGGATAATGTGAGTGTCTAGCAACCCAAAGATGTGTGTTCAAATCTAATCATGGACAATTTTAGCATTTTAGCTAATCGGCAACTTTTCAACTACTTACAAATGTGTAAGCTACTTTGCAACTACTTAGCATGTTAGCTAACCTTTCCCCTAACTCTAACCTTGACCATGGTTTTTCACAGCCTTTAACCTAACTTAACCTTTACCCCTAGTCTAGATAACATTAGGCAGCTAGCTAACGTTAGCCACAACAAATTGGAATTTGTAACATATCATTCGTTTTGCGAATTCATAAGATGTGGTACATTTTGCAAATTTGTAACATTTAGAAAATTCGTAACATATCATGCAAATTCTTATTCGTAACTTATAATACGAAATGGATGACAAACAACCAAAAATGAATACATACCATACAAAATGTGACACATCATACTAATTTGAGTGTCTAGCATTTACATAAAAATATCATACGAAATGCTCTGAGACCAGGTTGAAATAACACACATTGCATTTGAATGTCGTGTTTGCTAGGTATTATTATTAAACTGTTGGAGCTAGAAACACAAGCATTTTACTGCACCTGCGATAACATCTGCAAATCTGTGTACACAACCAATAACGATTGATGTGATTTGATTGGATTTACCATGTATTAAAAAACTAGATTATGGCATGCTAATGAGAAAGAGAGACATGCAGTAATGACAACAACCCCAATTACACACCATGGTCAAACTTAACTAAACCAAACATAATAAGGGCTATGCTACTATTTAACTCTTGTCCACTGTTTCCATAGAGACCATATCAAAAATCTTGAGAACGTGATTTGCCGATACAGTGGCATGCGAAAGTATTCACCCCACTAGGCATTTTTCCTATATTGCTGCCTTACAACCTGGAATTAAAATAGTTTTTTTTGGGGGGGGTTGTATAATTTGATTTACACAACATTCCTACCACTTTGAAGATGCCAAAATATTTTTGGGGTGAAACAAGAAATAAAACAAAACAAAACAAAACTTGAGCGTGCATAACTATTCACCCCCACAAAGTCAATACTTTTTAGAGCAACCTTTTGCAGCAATTACAGCTGCAAGTCTCTTGGGGTATGTCTCTATAAGCTTGGCACATCTAGCCACTGGGATTTTTGCCCATTCTTCAAGGCAAAACTGCTTCAGCTCCTTCAAGTTGTATGGGTTACGCTGGTGTACAGCAATCTTTAAGTAATACCACAGATTCTCAATTGGATTGAGGTATGGGCGTTGACTAGGCCATTCCAAGACATTTAAATGTTTTCCCTTAAACCACTCAAGTGTTGCTTTGGCAGTATGCTTAGGGTCATTGTCCTCCTCGAAGGTGAACCTCCACCCCAGTCTCAAATCTCTGGAAGACTGAAACAGGTTTCCCTCAAGAATTTCCCTTTATTTTGCGCCATCCATCATTCCTTCAATTCTGACCAGTTTTCCAGTCCCTGCTGATGAAAAACATCCCCAGAGCATGATGCTGCCACCACCATGCTTCACTGTGGGGATGTTGTTCTCGGGGTGATGAGAGGTGTTGGGTTTGCACCAAACATAGAGTTTTCCTTGATGGCCAAAAAGCTCAATTTTAGTCTCATCTGACCAGAGTACCTTCTTCCATGTGTTTGGGGAGTCTCCCCACATTCCTTTTGGCAAACACTTATTTTATTTTTTTCTTTAAGCAATGTCTTTTTTCTGGCCACTCTTCCGTAAAGCCCAGCGCTGTGGAGTGTACGGCTTAAAGTGGTCCTATGGATAGATACTCCAATCTCTGCTGTGGAGCTTTATCTTTGGTCTCTTGGTTGCCTCTCTGATTAATGCCCCCCTTGCCTGGTCCATGAGTTTTGGGGGGCAGCCCTCTCTTGGCAGGTTTGTTGTGGTGCCATATTCTTTCAAAATGTTTAATGGTGCTCCATGGGATGTTCAAAGTTTCTGATATTTTTCTATAACCCAACCCTGACCTATTTGTAGAGATCCTTGGTCTTCATGTGCTGCTTGCTTGGTGGTGTCACTTGCTTAGTGGTGTTGCAGACTCGGGGCCTTTCATAACAGGTGTATATATACTGGGATCTTGTGACAGATTATGTGACACTTAGATTGCTCACATGTGGACTTTATTTAACTAATTATGTGACTTCTGAAGGTAATTGGTTACATCAGATCTTATTTAGGGGCTTCATAGCAAAGAGGATGAATACATATGCACACACCATTTTTCAATTTTTTTATTTCTCTGAATTTTTTTTAAACTTAAAAAACTTTAAAAAACTTTAAATTTTTTTACATTTCTCTTCACCAATTTTGACAATTTGTGTATGTCCATTACATGAAATTCAAATAAAAATCTATCTAAATTACAGGTTGTAATGCAACAAAATAGGAAAAACGCGAAGGGGGATGAATACTTTTGCAAGGCACTGTAAATTCTCCATCTCCATGCATGTCGCTGACTTGGATGGCTGGAGTCTTTGACAACTTTTTGGGCCTTCCTCTGTCACCACCTAGCATAGAGGTCCTGGGTGGCAGAAAGCTACCCTCTGTAGCGCCTTACAGTTGGATGCCGAGCAGTTGCCATACCAGGCGGTGATGCAACCAGTCAGGCAGGATGCTCTCGATGGTGCAGCTGTAGAACTTTTTGAGGATCTGGGGACCAATGCCAAATCTTTTCAGTCTCCTGAGGGGGAATAGGAATAGGCATAGTCGTGCCCTCTTCACAACTGCCTTTTTGTGTATGGACCATGATTGTTTGTTGGTGATGTGGACACCAAGGAACTTGAAGCTCTCACCCTTCTGCACTACTGCCCCGTCATTGTGAATGGGGGCATGTTCAGCCCTCTATTTACTGTACTCCACGATCAGCTCCTTTGTCTTGCTCACGTTGAGGGAGAGGTTGTTGTCTTGGCACCACACTGCCAGGTCTCTGACCTCCTCCCTATAGGCTGTCTCATCATTGTCGGGGATCAGGCCTACCACCATTGTGTAGTCAGCAAACTTAATGACAGTGTTGGAGTCGTGCTTGGCCACGCAGTCGTTGGTGAACAAGGAGTACAGGAGGGGACTAAGCACGCACCCCAGAGGGGGGCCGCCTTGTTGAGGATCAGTGTGGCAGATGTGTATTTGCCTACCGTTACCACCTGGGGGCGGCCCGTCAGGAAGTCCAGGATCCAGTTGCAGAGGGAGGTGTTTAGTCCCAGGATCCTTAGCTTAGTGATGCACTTTGTGAGCGCTACAGTGTTGAACTCTGAGCTGTAGTCAATGAACAACATTCTCACATAGGTGTTAATTTTGTCCAGGTGGGAAAGGGCAGTGTAGAGTGCAATTGAGATTGCGTCATCGTGGATCTGTTGGGGCAGTATACACATTGGAGTGGGTCTAGGGTTTCCGGGATGATGGTGTTGATGTGGGCCATGACCAGCACATGTGAGTTCTAGGAGGGCGGTAGTCATTTAGGCAGATTACCTTGGCGTTCTTGGGCACAGGGACTATGGGGGTCTGCTTGAAACATGTACTGTAGATATCACAGACTCGGTCAGTGAAAGGTTGAAATCTCAGTGAAGACACTTGCCAGTTGGTCCGTGCATGCACTGAGGACACATCCTGGTAATCCATCTGGACCCGTGGCCTTGTGAATGTTGATCTGTTTAAAGGTCTTACTCACATCGGCAACGGAGAGAGTGATCACGCAGTTGTTCTGGAACAGCTGGTGTTCTCATGCTTGCTTCAATCTTGCTTGCCTCAAAGCAAACATAAAAGGCATTTAGCCTGTCTGGTTGGCTCACGTCACTGGGCAGCTCATGGCTGGGTTTCCCTTTGTAGTCCGTAATAGTTTGCAAGCCCTGTCACATCCGACGAGCATCAGAGCTGGTGTAGTAGGTTTCAATCTTAGTCCTGTGTCATGAGTGTGAGGATCCAAAGGTTACAGAAGATCAGCTCTACAGATCTCTCTCTCTCCCGCAGACGGGGAGAGTAATGGATGTGGGGGTTTTATGACACCTCACTCGATCGTAAAACATAGGCAGCAGACGATACCTTTTGAGGCCTAGTTTGGGTGATCGGAATGTCTGTGTGCCTTATGAAGAGTTTACCGCCCAAAACTACAACGTCAAACAATGGATACCGGGACAATATATTTCATCCTCCTTATATTGGTAATTATGAGAGATGGAATATGGAAAATGGATGTCTATTTTGTAAAGTTGCATGAAGACGTTATAACGAAAACATTATAACTTTAAGATTTTTCACACGGTGTATGTCATGTTTACATGCTTTGTGTTGTGTGGTAATTATCCAGGATAAAGATAATGTTTTGTGACAATAAGATTGTGATTTTATTTTTCTAATAATATCACAGCAAATTGTGATACCTTGCCTCGTAACTAGCTATGCCCCAGGGAACCCAGAGTGATGTCCCCTTTCTACCCGAGGGTATAAAGAATTTGAGTTAAGAATTAACATACCAGACTAGAAGGGCCACAAGCTGCAGTTGAGGTCTGCGATTAGTCACGATCCTGAAACGCCACACGAGGTTCAAGAAGATAAAGGAACCTCTTAACAATCAATGCTACTGTTGAGTAGCTGTTCTAAGTACGGTATCTAAGAAAGGTGCATTTAAGCAGGACCATCCGGTTATTCTCTTCAAATCATTGTTTGTCTACACGGCTTTCATCACCACTCTGGGATCACCTATTCGGCTGATTAGCCGTCCTCTGGAGACCACTCTACCAGAATGAGTGCAAATAAACAGACAACTAAGAAGGATAGTGTGAGATCTTGTGGACAATCAGAGACTTACACCTGACGTCGAACCCTTCTCATCAAGCGGTACCCGGCCCACAAAGGCCTGGACCCAACAGAGATACCCGAAGGAGACCTTCAACACATAAATACACACGTTACTTTTTACCCATAAGAGCGGCAGTTTGGGGCAGAGTATTCGAGCTAAACTAAGCGTAGTTTACAAATGTATACAAGAGTTGCTTCTCTTTATCTCTCATTCTCTCGCTCTTTAAATCTCCATCTTGTGTAACATGTGTCATATTGTGTTGGTCCGCTAGGGAGCTGTTGTCGTCATATTAAGTTTCTAATCAATAACCTATACCGTGTGTGTATCTTATGTTATCATTTAGCTTGTTAGTAAATAAATAATCAAATCAATTTGTGTGGTACGGAATGATCAGTGAGACCCGGGTTTGTGCAGATTTATGGAGTCTACGACGTTCAGAATGAGACTGATATGAAGAAATTATTAATTGATGACTGGTATATATATTCTTGTTAATTCTGGAAACATTAACTTTTCCCATGGTGCCCCAAATTCCTAATGAGTTAATTGTTACATGATTCATTTAATTAAATATAATTATTCGATATATTGCAGTCATCACATTAATGATAGTCACGTCACCTGTATTGATGCTTTGCCTGTTTGATGGTTCGACTGAAGGCACAGCGGGATTTCTTATAATGTCCCGCTCCTTGAAAGCTGCAGCTCTAGCCTTTAGCTCAGTGCGGATGTTTCCTGTAATCCATAACTTCTACAGATGCACCATTGAGAGCATTCTTTCGGGCTGCATTACCGCCTGTACGGCAACTGCACCGCCCTCAACTGCATGGCTCTCCAATGGGTGGTGCAGTCAGCCCAATGCATCACTGGGGGCATGCTGCCTGCCCTCCAGGAAATGTACAGTACTCTGTGTTAAAGAAAGGCCAAGAAGATCATTAAAGGCAAACTCCACCCAAAAACTATATTTTGGTATGTTTCATTAGTCCATTGTTGATGTCGTCCCTAAATGTCAGCAATCAAGTTTTCAAGATACATAACTTTCAAGATGCAGAAATACAGCTGGTATGATGCATTTTGCATCAGCCACCTGAGCTATGGGGGTGCAGTGCCACAACGCATTATATTTGATTATGAATGCTGCTCCTTCATGGAACTACCTGTCAGCAAAGTCTTTCGTTCGCATGAGCCTCTCGCACCAATGCACCAGCCACCCCCAATGTACCAGCTGATGAAACTGGGTTTGCACAACTCAAGAAATTCTGCACAAACTGTCAGATTCTGTCTCAGGGAAGCTCATCTGCGTGCAGTTCGGCGTCATAAACGACTTCAGTGGGCAAATACCTTCGATGACGAATGGCACGTTGGAAAAGTGTGTTCTTCAAGGTTGAATCCCGGTTTCAACTGTACCGGGCAGATGGCAGAAAGCGTGTATGGCGTTGTGTGGGCGAGCGGTTTGCCCCAGAGTGCCCCATGGTGGCGTTGGGGTTATGGTATGGGCAGGCATAAGCTATGGACAATGAACACAATTGCATTTTATTGATGCAGATTTGAATGCAGAGATACCGGGACGAGATCCTGTTGTGCCATTCATCCACCGCCATCACCTCATGTTTCAGCATGATAGTGCACGGCCCTGTGTTTTAAGGATCTGTACACATTTCCTTGAAGCTGAAAATGTCCCAGTCCTTCCATGGCCTGCATACTCACCACACATCACCCATTGAGCGTGTTTGGGATGCTCTGGATCGACGTGTAGGACAGCATGTTCCAGTTCCCGTCAATATCCAGCAACTTCACACAGCCATTGAAGAGGAATGGGACAACATTCCACAGGCCACAATCAACAGCCTGATCAACTCTATGTGAAGGAGATGTGTCGAGCTGCATGAGGTGGTCACACCAGATACTGACTGGTTTTCTGAGCCACACCTTTTTTTAAGGTATCTGTGAACAACAGATGCATTTCTGTATTCCCAGTCATGTGAAATCCATAGATTAGGGGCTAACAATTTTTTTTTCAATTGACTGATTTCCTTATATGAACTGTAACTCAGTAAAATCTTAGAAACTGTTGAATGTTGCATTTATATTTTTGTTCAGTGTATAAAGGCAGGTTGGCACATTCACAAAGTCATAAAATCTGATTTGAAACCTTAACAACACTGCTAACCCTTATGCTTAGCCCTAACCTTAAATTAATACCAAAAAGCTTATTTTTGATTTCATACATTTTTACTAGCCAATTTTGACTTTGCAGTTGGCCCATCTAGAGGAAAACGTTCAGTGCTGCCTCCAGGTCAAGATTCATGAAAATAAACGTCAACATGCCATATACACTGAGTGTACAAAACATTAGTAACACCTGCTCTTTCCATGACATCGACTGACCAGGTGAATCCAGGTGAAAGCTTTGATCCCTTACTGATGTCACTTGTTAAATCCACTTAAATCAGTGTAGATGAAGGAGAAGAGACAGGTTAATGAATCATTTTTAAGCCTTGAGACAATTGAGACGTGGATTGTGTATTTGTGAATGGGCAAGACAAAATATTGAAGTGCCTTTGAATGGGGTATGGTAGTGGGTGCCAGATACACCAGTTTGAGTATGACAAGAACTGCAACGCTTCTGGGTTTTTCACGCTGAACAGTTTCTTGTTTGCATCAAGAATGGTCCACCACCCAATGGACATCCAACCAACTTGACACAACTGTGGGAAGCATTGGAGTCAACATGGGCCAGCATCCCTGTGGAACACTTTCGACACCATGCAAAGTCCATGCCTGAAGAATTGTGGTTGTTATGAGGGAAAAAGAGGGTGTAACTCAATATTAGGAAGGTGTTCACTCAGTGGATATTCTATGTGTGAGCGTCACACGGCTCTATGACATTGTCAATTGAAGCACCAGCCCATGATTTGGTGATTTGGTCACACCAAAATGTTGTTGCAGGGTCACAGAAAATGTTTTTAAAAAATGGTAATTCAAAGTGCTTCATTAAGAAGTGTACATGGAATGATTCAATAAATACATTGTTTAATCTATCATGTCCATGCAGGAATGCATGATTCCAGATATTTAGATGTGATTGTCATGATTTTTGAGTTCGACAATTAGGCAATAGTCCCGTAATCTATTATTTTACTGTCATAATGGTTTTAGAATTCAATAGAGATTAATTTGTCTGCCTCATTTGGTGCACAAATATCACATATCATAAATTAATTTGGGGCTCATTCACCACCTGAGGAAGTGGTTAGCTTGATCACTAACTCTTATATAGCCTAATATTAAAGCTAGGCCTACTGAAAGTTAGCTGTGTTATTGATGTCAGTACATTTTATTCATATGCACTCACCTTGAAATTGAATGGCAGACATGAGTGCCTTTGTTCAATATTAAGAGGTGATAAATACAATCCAGACCTACAGAAAGCTGGGACTCTCTTCTTTTCTACAGTAACAACAGTGGTTTCTTTCAAGACAGCATTTTTCCCGCAGTTACATTTGGTTTTTTATTGAGCAATCAGAAAGCATTTTTCTGTCCTGCTAAGAGAGAAAGTGCACTGCATCAAAGCAGCAAGAAGGAACTCTGTGGAGCCCAGACGACTGTCTGATTGACCAGAAGGCTAGGTGAAAATGATTTGGAAGTGTTGCCTATTCATTCAACCAATTTGAATACAAAAGAAGCCATCCACCCTTGATGGGCGATCAACAGAAAAATAGCATATTTGAGAGCATGTGAGAAGTATGAGGGTTTGGTAAATGACAACAATGCAGACAAAGTTTTAGAAGTTTTTCTTCTTGATATTCAATGAAGTAATCTCAAATTTAATCAGCTGTTTTTAAGAATGTAACTGCAATCGATTGCCATTTTTTTCCTAATCCAGGCTGATTACAGTTACTTCATATTTGTAATCAGATTAAGAAATCCCTGTTAATAGATTCCTTGCTCAAAAGCACATCGGCTGCTTTTTCACCTTGTCAGCTGAGCTAATTCGAAACCAGCAACCAAAGCCAACGCTCTACTTGATAGGCTACATGCCGCCTTCTCAGTAACGGTAACAGAACAGTTTTTCTTGCTATGGCTGCAATATGTGGCTGTTTATCTAGTTTACAGCAGCCACCCTTAGTTGCTCTGGATAAGAGCCTCTGGTAAAAGCCCAAAAAATGAAAATAGAAAGCATGCCCCTGTATTACTCTAATGAGCTCTGCCCCCCAGAGTCGGTCCAGACCGGACAGGAATAAATCTAAACCAATCATAGACATCGGTGTTTTACAAGTTTGGACAGCACAGTACAGTAGAAAACAGTAGAGTTAGTTCATACAATAGAGTACAGTACAGTACAATACAGTACAGTAGAAAACAGTAGAGTTAGTTCATACAATAGAGTACAGTACAGTACAATACAGTACAGTAGAAAACAGTAGAGTTAGTTCATACAATAGAGTACAGTACAGTACAGCACAGTACAGTAGAAAACAGTAGAGTTAGTTCATACAACAGAACAGTAGAAAACAGTAGAGTTAGTTCATACAATAGAGTACAGTACAGCACAGTACAGTAGAAAACAGTAGAGTTAGTTCATACAATAGAGTACAGTACAGTACAATACAGTACAGTAGAAAACAGTAGAGTTAGTTCATACAATAGAGTACAGTACAGTACAATACAGTACAGTTTAGTTCAGTAGAGTGGTGTAGAATAAAGTAGAGTTTAGTTCAGTAGAGTGGAGCAAAATACAGAACAGTACAGTAAAGTACAGTAAAGTACAGTAGGGTACAGTACTGTGACGGTTACAGAAATGTATTTCTTGCTGTGACTGTGATATGTGGTTATCTACGTTAGTTGAATGCACTGACTGTAAGTTAATCTGGATAAGTACACTAGAACACAGTAGAGTTAGTTCATACAGTGGAGTAGAGTACGATACAGTACAGTAGAGTTTAGTTCAGTAGAGTGGAGTGGAGAAGAATACAGAACAGTACAGTAACGTACAGTAAAGTACAGTAAAGTACTAGGGTACTATACAGTAACAGTTACAGAAAATGATGTATTGCTATGACTGTGATATGTGGTTATCTACCTTAGTTGAATGCACTGACTGTAAGTCACTCTGGAAAAGAGTGTGTGCTAAAAGCCCAAAATATAAATGTAAAAAGGAACGCTTGTAAAGCATGCTAGGTATTATTTGAATGAGCTCCACCCCCCAAACAAGACCAAATTTGGTCGGTCCGGATCAAATCTGAACCAATCATAGACATCTATGGTTTACAAGTTTGGACAGCACAGTACAGTATAGCACGGTACAGTACAGTATGGCAGCATTCGTGTGAAACTGAAAGCGGGAACCACTGCTTTTAATCAGGGCAAGTTGACCGGAAACATGACCGAATACAAACAGTGTGGCTATTCCCTCCGCAAGGCAATCAAACAAGCTAAGTGTCAGTATAGAGACAAAGTAGAATCTCAATTCAACGGCTCAGACACAAGAGGTATGTGGCAGGGTCTACAGTCAATCACGGATTACAAAAAGAAAACCAGCCCCGTCACTAAATAACTTTTTAGTTACGGCCCGCAACCAAAACATGCGGACTCACCTTCACTGCAGCCGACGTGAGGAAAACATTTAAACGTGTCAACCCTCGCAAGGCTGCAGGCCCAGACGGCATCCCCAGCCGCGCCCTCAGAGCATGCGCAGACCAGCTGGCTGGTGTGTTTACGGACATATTCAATCAATCCCTATCCCAGTCTGTTGTTCCCACATGCTTCAAGAGGGCCACCATTGTTCCTGTTCCCAAGAAAGCTAAGGTAACTGGGCTAAACGACTACCGCCCCGTAGCACTCACTTCTGTCATCATGATGTGCTTTGAGAGACTAGTCAAGGACCATATCACCTCCACCCTACCTGACACCCTAGACCCACTCCAATTTGCTTACCGCCCAAATCGGTCCACAGACGATACAATCTCAACCACACTGCACACTGCCCTAACCCATCTGGACAAGAGGAATACCTATGTGAGAATGCTGTTCATCGACTACAGCTCGGCATTTAACACCCCATAGTGCCCTCCAAGCTCGTCATCAAGCTCGAGACCCTGGGTCTCGACCCCGCCCTGTGCAACTGGGTACTGGACTTCCTGACGGGCCGCCCCCAGGTGGTGAGGGTAGGCAACAACATCTCCACCCCGCTGATCCTCAACACTGGGGCCCCACAAGGTTGCGTTCTGAGCCCTCTCCTGTACTCCCTGTTCACCCACGACTGAGTGGCCACGCACGCCTCCAACTCAATCATCAAGTTTGCAGACGACACAACAGTGGTAGGCTTGATTACCAACAACGACGAGACGGCCTACAGGGAGGAGGTGAGGGCCCTCGGAGTGTGGTGTCAGGAAAATAACCTCACACTCAACGTCAACAAATCTAAGGAGATGATTGTGGACTTCAGGAAACAGCAGAGGGAACACCCCCCCTATCCACATCGATGGAACAGTAGTGGAGAGGGTAGTAAGTTTTAAGTTCCTCGGCGTACACATCACAGACAAACTGAATTGGTCCGCCCACACAGACAGCATCGTGAAGAAGGCGCAGCAGAGCCTCTTCAACCTCAGGAGGCTGAAGAAATTCGACTTGTCACCAAAAGCACTCACAAACTTCTACAGATGCACAATCGAGAGCATCCTGTCGGGCTGTATCACCGCCTGGTACGGCAGCTTCTCCGCCCACAACCGTAAGGCTCTCCAGAGGGTAGTGAGGTCTGCACAACGCATCACCGGGGGCAAACTACCTGCCCTCCAGGACACCTACACCACCCGATTTCACAGGAAGGCCATAAAGATCATCAAGGACAACAACCACCCGAGCCACTGCCTGTTCACCCCGCTATCATCCAGAAGGCAAGGTCAGTACAGGTGCATCAAAGCTGGGACCGAGAGACTGAAAAACAGCTTCTATCTCACGGCCATCAGACTGTTAAACAGCCACCACTAACATTGAGTGGCTGCTGCCAACACACTGACTCAACTCCAGCCACTTTAATAATGGGAATTGATGGGAAATGATGTAAAATATATCACTAGCCACTTTAAACAACGCTACCTAATATAATGTTTCCATACCCTACATTATTCATCTCATATGTATACGTATATACTGTACTCTATATCATCTACTGCATCTTTATGTAATACATGTATCACTAACCACTTTAACTATGCCACTTTGTTTACATACTCATCTCATATGTATATACTGCACTCAATACCATCTACTGTATCTTGCCTATGCCGCTCTGTACCATCACTCATTCATATATCTTTATGTACATGTTCTTTATCCCCTTACACTTGTGTCTATAAGGTAGTAGTTTTGGAATTGTTAGCTAGATTACTTGTTGCTTATTACTGCATTGTCGGAACTAGAAGCACAAGCATTTCGCTACACTCGCATTAACATCTGCTAACCATGTGTATGTGACAAATAAAATTTGATTTGATTTAGAGCACAGTAGAGTTCAGTTCAGTATATTAGAGTAGAGTTTAGTTCAGTAGGGTGGACTAGAGTTCAGTACACTAGATAACAGTACAGTCATGTACATTAAAGTACAGTAAAGCACAGTAGGGTACAGTAGAGTACAATATAGTACATTACACTGTACTTTACTCTGCTGTGCTCTACTATGCTGTCCAAACTTGTGAAACACAGACATCTATGATTGGAACAAATCAAGGCCTTTCCAGACCGGACCAAGTCTAAACCAATCAAAGATGTCTATGTTGGGCCAAATCGAGACCGGTCGGACCAGACATCTGTGGACGTTGAAATCAAAGACGATCCAGACCGGATCAAATCTGAACCGATCATAGACGTTTATGTTTGGGGCAGTCCGGTCCAATCAAATTTGAACCTGTCATAGACTTCTATGGATGGACCAAATTTCAACATCATTTCAACATCCATGGACATCGGTGTGGGACAGTGCTCACTGGGTTGCATTTACCATTTACTTTCCACTGCTGTACCCCTGACTGCATCCCTGCACATTGATATGATGGTAATGATCTTGTGTATAGCCTACCTTCTCATGTTTGTTAGTCTTAGATATGTTGAAAATTTGTTTTAAAAAAAGGTATTTGACATAGTTATTGAAGATTGCATTGTTGAAAAAGAGCTCGTAAGTAATCATTTCGCTGGATGGTTCTACACCTGTTGTATCCTGTACATGTGAGAAGTAAACTTTGATTCGATTTTTCACAGTAAGCCTGGGATGATTTTCACAGTAAACCTTGGATAGTCTCAAATCAAATCAAATTGTATTTGTCACATACACATGGTTAGCATATGTTAATGTGAGTGTAGCAAAATGCTTGTGCTTCTAGTTCCGACAATGCAGTAATAACCAACAAGTAATCTAACCTAACAATTTCACAACTACCTTATACACACAAGTGTAAAGGGATGAAGAATATGTAGATAAAAATATATGAATGAGTGATGGTACAGAACGGCATAGGCAAGATGCAGTAGATGGTATCGAGTACAGTATATACATATGAGATGAGTAATGTAGGGTATGTAAACATAGAAAAGTGGCATTGTTTAAAGTGGCTAGTGATACATTGTTAGAGGAATTTAACTCCTATATGTTCATTAACCAATTCAATTAAAACACTCTGTCCGTTTCTAAGAATTTGTAAGATACTTATTTGCATATAATGGACAGAGACCAGTTTCAAAATGAATCAGTAGCGTTTATTTTCCGAGAGCTCTGGTCATAATACCATGTACATTAGTTTATATACCTCACATTTCATCATAAATGTCTCTCCTCCTCTCAGATACAATGGCAATATAGTTCACAAGCCTTCCCACATTGTCTGCCATCTGTTAAACAATCTACTACAAGCCCAAGGTCTCTCCCCTCCCTGGGTAGAGACAGAATGTTTTGTGAGGAACACAGTATTCCAGCCGGTCTGACGATAGCTCCATTCATTTCTAACAAGGAACAGAAAGTCCTATTTCTTGACTAAAACTACAGACCTTATATTCAGTATTATGATTATAATAATATGGAGTTGAGTCAGTATGTCTGAGGACATCTGAGGGTTGGAACTAAGATTGGAGTGATTGGTTGATTGGCAAATACACCTAGAGTCCAGCGCAATTAGGAAATAGACTTGTTTGTATATTTTCTCCCTAAATCAATAGTTGATCTCATTCTAATCCATTTTTTAAATATATATATTTTTATTCTGCCCTTACCCTCCTTTCCCCTGGTCAGAGGACTTGGTGGAAAACATAAAAATAAATATATATATATATATATATATACTGAACAAAAATATAAACGTAACATACAACAATTTAAAATATTTTACTGAGTTACAATTCATATAAGGAAATCAGTCCATTGAAATAAATGTGTTAGGCCTTGATCTTTGGATTTCACGTGACTGGGCAGGTGAAGAAGGCAGATGTGGAAAGCGGGGTAGGGACATAATAAAACATTATAAAAAATATAAATAAAAAGGTTGATTATACATGATGCAAGTAATGTTATTTGATATACTTAATTATATATGCTAATGTCATAGCTGATCTATCCCCTAGAAAAATAAACTGAACACCTGGTATAGGCCCCTATGCCTGAGCACAAGAGATCGGCCCTTGATTTAGGGGATTTTCTTCTTCTTTAAAAAAAAACAATTTTAAACTTCACCAAATGATTTGTGAACGATTAGTCACAGCATCACATTCGGGAAATTATTGAAGTTGAACGGTTTGGTTTCATTATACTGTGACAGAAACGGTGACATCATGAAACCTCAGGTCTATCGAAGGTGAATGACTCGAAACTGTGCGCGTTCCCGCCCCTTGTGAGGAAGAGACCTTAAAAACGCTCGTCCCCGACCGACCCTCATTATAATAATCAAGGTGCGGCTTGGCAACAGGTGCTGAGAAATTCTACCGTTTGCGTTTTAGAGGTGAAGCTGCCAAGTTGTTTTTATAGTTTGCAGAAAGCAGCCGCTACTTTCTAAAACAATTTTACAAAAAAGAGCTCCTTTTGAAGACATTAATTGTGTGAGCGCGTCAAGGGCTTCTTTTCAAAAACAGGTGGACAGTAATTTCCTCTTCGTGCCAATCAATTTGTTGTCTTTATTATACTACAAAGATTATTCAAGGTCAGTGACATTCCTAAAACTCGGTTTGCTTCAAGGAGTTGAAATGGCCAACTCGGGACTCCAGATTTTGGGGTTTGCCCTGTCGCTACTGGGTCTGATCGGGTTAATTGTCGGCACAATTCTTCCCCAGTGGAAAATGTCCGCCTATGTCGGGGACAACATCATCACAGCGGTGTCTATGTACCAGGGATTATGGATGTCTTGTGCATTTCAGAGTACCGGCCAGATCCAATGCAAAGTCTATGACTCAATTCTGCAACTTGACTGTAAGTAGGCTAATGAATTTGTTTATATATAAAATTAGTTTCATTTTCCAGTATGAAACTATGTGGCATGAGTACAATGTCAAAAGTTAATGTTGAGAACATGCTGTTTGAATTTGCTAGGCGAGGGAATTAACGCGCGCCCCTGCTATAGATGACGCATGCGCCGATTCTTATTGGAAACCTGATAATGTTCTATGAAACTGCCACACCTTGTGTGCGATTTACGACTCATACTTAAGTGTCCATATTCTATGTACATTTTTGGTTGCTTTGTTATCCTTTTGATATTCATTAACTTAGCCCCAATGGACTCTATCCAACATTTCTTTGCCCATTATGGGGCTACTCCTATTTCATATCTCACCATCGGTTCACGATATCAGGGGATATAACCAAACACAGGCTACTGGAGGAATGCTTTGTATTCACGTTGGTTCGTGGACATGGCTGTGTTGCGCAGTTACCAATAGGGTAATGGTTATCCAGACAGCCATTGTCCTGTGCCATGCCCTCATCCGCCTATTGGAAAAACCCTTATTAGCTAGCTGCAGGCAGTATCGAGGGGGGACGAGTTGCTGGCATGGGGGTAAATCAAGCCTTGATCTCTGCTCTGTTTAGTCAACACGCCATTGAATGGACTCACAGATGTGGCAGTCTGCGTGCACAGTCAGCAAGAGGCACAGATACATTCCTCATCTAGCCTATTACTGAATAAAACTGGCTCGCGGCGATATTTTCCTGTTTAGCTTCCTACCCCACTGGTGTTATTAGAGTACAATATTAGCTTAAACCAACAGAAATCACTAAATCATGACATTTCATAAATGTAGGCATGGCCCAAACGTTAGCCTCTGACTACACTCCCTGCCAACTGCCCCAGATAAAATTGCTAGATCCTGTATCTCAAGTAGTTTAAGTAGCGACTTCTGTCCACTACATCCTACTCTATCAAATGTATTTTATAAAGCCCTCCTTATATCAGCCGTTGTCACAAAGTGCTTCTATGGACAGTCTAAAACCCCGAAGAGCAAGCGATGTAGAAGCATGGTGTTTAAGAAACTTGTCTTAAATGTGGCTTGCTGGGTGAGTGCCATCCATTCATATTTTTACACTTCGGCAAAAGTGCACCTGTAAAAGACTGCTCTCAGACATTGAGAGCATAGACTTTACTGAGCTGCTTGAGCTCCCTGACTGCATGGTAGTTTTAGTGGCTGTAAAACCACTGTTTGACTAGTGTATCAACTATTTTGATAAAGCTATATCGTTTTATAGACTCCTTATCTCTTATACTCTTTTGCTTGTATGCTTTATCATATCTGCAAACATTAACACAAGCCATGTCTGATAAAGGCATTGTAATCAAACCAGTGGTCAATGTAACAAGTAAGTAAATAGCTTGATGTCAATTGCATTGCACTGATAGCAGGAAGGTGGAGAAATCCCAGATATGAGGAACTGTGGAAATTAATTAGGCTGTGCCAAATGCTTATTTAAATTTCTTCATGGGTTCCAGGTAAGCAATGATTGCGGTGTACTGTTTTTCTCATGCCAATTGCAATCTGTGGAACTGGAGCTTTTCAGAAATGCATAGTTTCAGGCGTCGATAAGTTGTCTAAATGCTTCCTGGCTCGTATGTGGGTGTTATGAGGCCATAGTAAATAATTTCTGTCGAAACAGCCATTTTGATTTGGGATCTTGTGAATGTAACCTAAAGCGAGATCTACTTGCTGTGGGAGGGTCTAGCTAGCCAATAGTGAGAAAGTCCCTCCTAGTGAAACCCGACTCCCCGTCTGTCTCATGACTGGTCTGACTGGTTCCTGACTTGCCAACTGAGCTAGAGGGGGAGGGGTGGCGCACACTTCACCCTCATGGGGGTTTCCGGTTGAAGCCGGTTTCTGTTGCACCTGACTAGGTGCATTGGGGGAGGGTGTGGTTGAGGCAAAGATGGAGAATATCAGTGTTTAGTTTGCATGTATTGTTTGTGGCTACACTGCTCTCAGGTTTCAATAACCTGGATATGAAAGCTAATCACCTAATTGGGTTAAACTTTATATTCCTATAACTGAAACTTGTGGCTAAATTCAAATTATTTGGTTGGATAAATCAAACATTTTTCAATGGTTATTTATTCACTCAACCATCCATATTGACTTCGACCATATCGACTTCATATCAAACTAACTTATCTCAGTTGGGGAGAAAAACAGGAGGGCCATGTAATGCACCATAAATTATTTGTTTGCCACCCTAAAGGGATATCCTGGTGTATTAACCCTGTCATCCCCCAACTCTCCAGCTGCACTCCAGGCAACGCGTGCCCTGATGATTGTGGGCATCATTGTGACCGTGGCTGGACTGGGTGTGGCCACCATGGGAATGAAGTGCACCAACTGTGGGGGAGATGACAAAAACAAGAAGTCTCGGATCGCCATGACCGGTGGCATCGTCCTGCTGATTGGATGTGAGTTACCTTGAAATTGGCTCTTGATTCTCTGTATGCTCTGATGGTTTAACCGCTAACATTTCGTTCCCCTCCATAGCTCTGTGTGCAACTATCGCCTGCTCGTGGTATGCTAACAACATCATCAAGGAGTTCTACAACCCATTCGCCCCTGTTAACTCCAAGTAAGTACTACTGAATCTCTCTTTGGCTAACTTCCCTTTAGTGCCCCTCTTATCACCTGGCGTCTTTAATTCACTATCTTGATGGTGTTGAATGCTGGAAGTTGCTTTCCATTTTTCTGTTATGCATGTCATTTTACAACTGAGCCAACACAAACCCTCATCTTCTAGGTATGAGTTTGGTTCAGCCATATTCATTGCCTGGGCTGGAGCATTCCTGGACATAATTGGTGGTGCCATGCTCGCAGCAACCTGCCCCAAGGGCAAACCTAAGGTCAAATACCCCATCGCCTCCACTCGTCCCACCAGCAGCAGCAAGGAGTACGTTTGAGTTTCATGGATGCTGTAGGAAAACTTAAGAATCTACAGCGCATCAGTCCTACTCCAAATGACATTTTGGTCCGTCAGTCCACTTTTTTTAAACTACGTGTTTTTTTCCCCCAGGGTATACCCTCAGTTACAATTAATCAGTAAGGATGTAATTAAGAGATTGTTCTAGAGGACTGCTCATGATGTTTACTTTTAAGGTAGAGCAGATGTTGAGTGTTGGCCTCAGACCTTTTTACATCCCTTCACTTTTCCCATTTCTATTACTGTAGCCTACATGGACAGGCCAGATGACTATGTAATGATGGGGCCATCATGCTTTGGTATTACATTACAACGGCCAACCATACCACAAGCTGTTTTAGGAGCCAATCGGGAAATGCAAGCCTATATCTAGATGTATAATGATTACGCTAGATACATCATTTTGAATTCTACAACACATGCCTCTGTCAAGACTTGTAATTTCTGAAGGCCCGAGACTGTTCTCCCACAACTAAGATTGTTGACTATTTGCTGTGATTCACTTAATGCAATTATCAGCGGTAAAGGTGTACTCTCATTTTGGCAACTTTTTAAAAAATTGGCTAGTAACCTAAAATATGTATGCTTTTCCCAAGAGTAGTTTTGTAATACTGCCACATGTTTAATTTTGAACTTTGTCTTCTGTAAATAAATCAAATAAAATGGAGGCAAGTTGTGGGTTCTGGTTTACTGTGTCTGTTGTGGGATTCCATGCCAGATATGCAGAGATGTTGCAAGAAATCATGTTTATACATAAATTGCAGTAGTCTTGAATGCACTGAAGTCCTGAGTTCCCAGCTGTTTTGAACGTGGCAATAACATAGGTGTTGCGTTCCACTGCCCAGACATGGCATGCATCAACCAATGGTTGGGGTGCCACGTCATCGCCTGAGATTGCTATCCAGGTGTTTTAAGACCTAGCAGGCGTCCGCAATGCCTGGTCAGAGAAGACACCTAGGATGTGGTTAGCTGATACTTAAAATACCTAACCAGGAGTTGACGACCTGTTAGGTGCAGCAATGTCTAAGCTCTGGAACCCAGTCTTTATGATCCTCATGGGGCTTGTTTCGCATTGCAGCCAACAGTGCAGGCCATTGCCAACTGACTGATCTACAAATCACCTTGCATCATAAATAACGACTTATTTGTAGGTCAGTAAGTCACACTTGTGATACATTAATCTAGGCAAAATGGTTTAGATCCCCCTCGAACTTGGTCTGGTAGCCTGGCGGGTAGAGTTGGGCCAGTAACCAAGGTTGCTCCCAAGCAAGGCAGTTAACCCACTGTTACCTGGGCAGCCTTCTGCACCTCTAATTCAGAGGGGTTGGGTTTCATGTGGAAGATGAATTGTTGTACAACTGCACGCCCCCCAGTCTCTCTGGCATGTTTGGGGGATGGGTGGAATGAGCTGCATGAAGCTATAAAGCTCACAGGCAGGGGAATCTAACAATGTACATTAAGTTCTCTCAAATCAGTGAGGTAGGGACTATTTTTGAAATGTTCTCATTGTCTTCAACCGTGAGCTTGTGACTTTGTATAGGTTCATTTCCAAAGACTAACGGGTTTTATTACAAATAAATAACCGACTGAGGGGTTGAGTAAGACACAGATTTTGGGCTGAGGACTATGTTCCTTTGACTTTATCACTATCTGGTGGTGCATACTCATTACACAACAGCAGATCACATTCTAAAAGTGGTTCCCAAACAGGGTTACTTGACAGAGGGTTCTTGAGAAGACTCATGAGATAATAGTCCTACTGGTATAATGCACATGAAGGGATATGTCAGGGGTATTCCGGGCAGAGCAAAATTAGCTTGGTACAATTTATTAAATATTTTCTTAACTCTATTTGCTTAAAACTGCATGGTTGGTTAAGGGCTTGTAAGTTGTATTTGGCACAATAAAATGTGATTTGATAACTGAAAAGGGTTGGGGAAAACTGTAACTAGATTCAAGGAAGATTTAGAAAACACGTTCTTGACAAGTGAATTGATTTAAGCTAAACCCTGCTTGTATAGCTCTAGTGAGGGGTAGATTTTACAACTTTACATCTATTAATCTTGACAAAGAGACAAGACTGAGCCAAACTGAACAATGGTTACATCAAAACAATGTATTCCTCACAGCTCGGTAAGTCTTACACCAATTTCCTTGAGTTGCTCCTCCATGTAGCGACCTTCTTCATAGCTGGGTTTAACATCAGTTAGGCTACTTATCTGAATGCCACATGACTTTTCTAACAGATGTGGCATTATGGTGAAGAATATAACAGGAAGCTGGTTGTAAAAAATGTGTATATTACACCTTGATGCAGGGATACATAAAGTTCCATGAATAGTTCACAGTGGGAACTCTTTTTGTCTAGCAACTCAGGGGTAAAAGTAACATACAGTACAACATATGGTATACTAAGACAATGATTGTGACATGTTACAATGGCAAATTAAAGCCTTCAGTTTATCTAACACGTTTTACAACAGATTTTACAATTAGTTTGCACCAAAACGAGACAGTGTTGTCAACTGTCAAAAACTAAAATAAGTGTTGTCAACATATGTGAAACACTGAAAAAGCGTACATTATGTAAAATAAATAATATTGTGAAAACACTGCCCAGCACTATGAGTAGCAGTTTTCTCAATTAGATATAGGTTGGATTGACACAAATTAAAATAACATCTTGGATGGAGTGTTTAAAATATAGACACTGAAGACTGAACAACAAACAAACAGGTCCACTCATTTTGAAGGGACAGGTCTTGATGGGTAGGGCCTTCTCTTGTGTGCTTATGTTTCAGCCTGTCCGGACCCAAATCTATCCTAATTGCTCCCCTCTCCTCAGGACACAAAGTCCCCCCCTTCAACACCAGAACAGCAGCTGAAGCAAAGATGCACTGTTTTGTACTTCTATTTCCTTGGGACACTGACCTTCCTGTGTCCAGGAAGAGCTAAACTACATGTGATGCGCATGCTACTATTGTAAACTTTGCAATGGGCACCTGAATTGGACATTGTCCAGAAACAAGTGGTACACACTTCAGAATTTCACAAATGAGCACAATAGCCTCTTGAGGTCTGGACACTATCAGAGTTGTTCAGGCAACAGGAGAGATATTGATTGATATGGGGAGGCCATTGTGTTTCATGACATCATCCAAGTCGTCATCCTCTATAACCACTGTAAACGAAAGGGGGAAAGACTATGAATATCAATATATTGACAGATGAATGAACAACATTCTACATAACTTCTACAAAGGCCAGTCTGATTCTGATATGTTACGTTTGGTATGATTAGTAGGTGGTCGTAGAACACAAACGTCTAGCAACCCAAAGGTTGCAACTTCAAATCTCTTCATGGACAATTTTAGCTAATTAGCCCATTTTCAACTACTTACTACTTTTTTTTTAGCTACTTTGCAACTACCTAGCAAGCTTGCTAACCCTGCCTCTAACCTTAACCATTTAGCCAACCCTTCTCCTATAAACGAACTCATAAACCTAACCCCTAGCCTAGCTAACGTTAGCCAGCTAGCTAACATTAAGCGGACATTAGCTAGAATTCGTAACATATCATACTCTTGGCAAATTCGTAACAATTTGTAAATTTAGCAAATTCGTAACATATAATACGAATTGTAATTCGTACCATATCATACAAAATGAGTGATGGACATCCACATATTAATACATACCATACGAAACGTAACATATCACACTAAATGAGTATCTCGGATTTATGTACAGAACAATACGAAATGCTCTGAAACCAGGTAGATCATTTAGTCACGGGCAGTTCAGTTTCTTTCAGCGCAATTCTAGTTCCTTGTCTTTTGCTTGTTGCCCCATCATATCCGACACTCACCTCTCTTCGACCGTCCTATTTGCCCTAACTTCGGGGCCCGTTGGCCTCGTCTCCGCTGGGGGGAGTCAAAACTCAGCACACCCCTGTTGAATCCATTCCACAAACCAGGTACCTCACCCGACTCGAGTGGGATTACTGAGCTGGGCTGAAGTACGCCAGAGGGTGGTAGAAGCTCGGGCATTGCCGCTATTCCGTACATGTCCAGTGGTTGAGGTGCGCTTTCTTGGCTCTTTCGGTTTTTCTCTGTCTCTAGAATTCTCGACACCTCTGCAGCGTCCGGGCGCTGCTTCTCCCTGTCCTTGCTTCCACAACAGTACAACATGCAGGATACCGGCAGATATTTTTGTTTCGATGAGATAAATATCGTTGTCGCTGGCTAAAGACGGAGTTAAAATGGAGAATGTGGTAGATAACAAAACTCAAGAAAATCAACTGTAAACATATTTCACACTTTAGCAGCACAATTTCCCTGCTGATCGGGAATACATTTCTGTCAAATGTCAGAGACGATTAAAATACAACATTCTAGAGGCAAATCAAAACGTAAACATGTCAGCCCTGGAAACTGTCACAAAATATGTTGACGTATGCAGACCAAGACCCTTGTGCGTCCATTGCGCAAACCTCATCCCACATGCATGTAATGGTTTCCGTATCACTTTTCAGACATAGTTATTATGGCAATATAGCCTTTTGGTGCACATTATTTCAAACCTTTTCTATAATTAGTGGTCAGCGCAGAGGGTCCTCTTCACAGTTTTCCCATTGCGAAGTGTTGGGATTTTACTGTCGAACATATACCCACTCCCAATTCGCACAATGTCGACGTCTTAAAGGTGTAGTAGGCTAGACCGTCAATGATAAATGCGTTATTACAATTCGGGATTTCCCAAACACGCATCTGATTGCGTCATGACGCACACAGTTCTGGGCATTATGTCAAAACAAATATAGTAATCAAAGTCTGATGGTAAGATTATCATATTATATGACATTCCATTACTAACAGGTAGATATGAGCATACATAGGCTAACCGACTATAATAATCATCATGCGGTATTAATAGGACACCTTTACACCGAGGTTGTAAAACTGATCATGGTCACTGCATCAAACATATGCTAACAAGTGCCGCCACTAGCTTTGTGAGTGGAGATTGAACAGACAGACAGACAGACACCAGGCAGACATGGTCAGTGAATACATGTTTCAGACATCTGTCCGGATTCATTTAGATGACATGTTAAATTGGTCTTTCTGTTCTATGAGTCATCTAACTTATCAGAGTGAGGTGTTATTGAAAACCTGCATGGTATTTAGCTTTACATCCTGCTTCTCATGGTGAGAGAATGTGAAAAGGACTTGGTGTTGTTCATGACAGGCTGGGTCTGTATTACAAAACAAGACAATAATGTCCAATATGTCTGCCCATTCACTCCCCTGCTGCAATAACAGCCTAAGTGTGGACGAGTGAGTGAATGTAGGATAGTTCTGTTTGATCCTCACATACAGTATGTTGTCATTATTATTTTTCTTCCTGACCATCCTCAGTTCCTGGAAATGAGAGCTGCATAAGAGGGCAACTAAGGGTTTTGGTGTTGAGAGACAGTAATATCTTGTTGATAGTGTTATGTGGGCTTTAGAATTTTATCATAATTTAGAAAAAATATCTGACAAGAGAGATGGATAGTGTAGGGTAGGTCTAATACATTTTTTTTTAAAGCAACACTGAAGGTCTTTTGTTTTATTTGTGCACCCTTGTGTACAATTAATTGAGTAATATTTTCCACATGATGTAAGTTTCGGAGTAGCAGTGTGACTAGTTTGACATTAAGTTATTCCCTCACCCGCTTTTTGACCCTGTGTTCAGAGTTGAGAAACAAGGCCTATCCCTGACATTGAGTGTTCAGGGTTGACAGTCATGGGACAGTTTTTAGGAACGTATATGTCTTTGACGATGAGACAACTTCATGACAAACATTCCTCCACTCTCCAGTTCTTAATAAGACAATAAGGCAATCCTGTCAGACGTCTGTTCTGTTGTTCCCATCAACAGTTCATTCTCAAAACTCTGTTTCTCACAGGTAAGAGGTGCCCACCTTTTAAGATGCTCAGACTAAGACTGTCAATGGACATGTATTATTGACTTTCATTATATTTTATCAAGAAATATTTTAAGAATAAATACAATGTGAGATTCGATAAGGTTGTATGGAGAGGAATCATAATTGTGTTTCAGATCATTAATTTGTCTCCATAGTTTACTCTCTAACCCAAGTTATATTTGAATCACTTATGGTTATGTTTAATTCTACTTTGATTATATTTTCCTGATGGAAAAGGTTGTTGTAATCACTCTGTAATAACAGAAGACTAATTCACATTTTAAATGTTTTTTGGGGGCGGAAGTTTGATGGAATGACCAATGAATGTGTTATCTTTTTGGGAATTGGGAATTGTCTGATTACTGCCGTTTGTTCTGTACTAATGATGAGATCAGCTTAAGAAATGTCTCTCAAGGAAAACCAAGGCGTAGTTTATGAAGATGTATTTTCTATTCCTCTCTATGTCTTTGTAGATAAGAAGTCACCATGAATTAATTTGTCATCAAGCATTCTATGCCTGTCATGAAGTCTGACCAGTGGAGTTCTTGAATCTGTGTGTTGGGCCTTTCCAGTCTTGTGTTGGGCCTTTCCAGTGACTGCTTGTATGAACATTGATGAAACATTGCTGACTGTGTCTCCAGTTTATGGAGGTAAAATAATGACTTAATTATACAAGTATGCAACTACATTTGAGAATTAATACAACTCATTAAATGAAATACTCAGTTAAATAAAGGTTAAATAAAACAAATAAAATACAAATAAATAAATATTTAATACATTTACTACGGGTGAATCTTCTGTGAATCAAAACTACATTTGCCGATGTCGAATCTTTGCGCTCAGAGTTTTGGCACTCATTTTGCGACTAACCTGTGCCAAAAGTTTTGCAGTTGTAAAAAAAAATGCTATAAGCAAGCAGCACAGAAACACACAAGCTCTGGTGGTCAGGGCTTGTTCTTCCAGCCAATCAGGTGAAGTGTTGTCATTCTTGAACGCGCTTTCACGTTTTACAGAGTTCTGGTCTGGAAGGAAATGTGTTAAAATTAATAGCTAGCTAGCTAAATGATATTCACAGAATTTGAAAACTACAACAAGGCGTTGGTGAGGAAGATGACAGGAAGAATTAAAGGAGGGTTTCCACATAGCATAACTGCTACATAGCTGATGCTAGCTAGCCTCTTTTCTATTGGCATTACATGGCTGGATATCTAGCTAGCTAACACTATAGCCGTCTTGTGTTGTGTATCAGAGCAATATGTCTAGCTATGTACTTGTCATTTGGTTGAGACTAACATTTGTCTAGAAAATAATTATTTGTTCTGTGTATATTTGGTGTGTAGTTGGTTGGCTTTTCCTAGTTAGCAAGCTCAGATCTCTGCACAAATCTATTCAGGTTATCTAGCTTGCTAGTTAATAATATTTTGAGGAGAACCGGCTAGCTCCCTGCACAATCAAGACAAGATGGGGTGGGGAAGATGATTAAATTAAGTTTCTTCATCTGGCTGCTGCAGTGCCCAGGCGAGATGTGCTAGCAAGATTTCAATGTCGAACCAATGCAATGATATTCCTTTTACCAAAGAGTACCTTCTGTCTACCAAAACCTACTATTGTGTACCTTAGCAGTGCTTCCCTTCCTTCCCTTCCTTCAAATTAATTTTATTGGCTTGGTATATGAGCTGCTTTTTCAGAAAATGTCTCTCATATATCTAGCTTGTTGTTGTTATATTGTCCTTTAAATGTTACAGCCACAACATCAGGATCATGTCGTCTGTAGACCAGCGAGGAGGAGAAAAGCCTGCTTTGGGTGAGCTAGCTAGAACAACATCAACTAGCTAGCTATAATATCAGATAATCACGTTCAAGGAAAGCATGGATAGAACTAGCCATCTGTAGTAATTGTATCATTTTGAAACCACCGCATGCACATCATCTGTATCTGTTACATTTCATATTATGTCTTACTATATTGCCATGTCTCAAATTGTTCAAATCATCAGCATGAAGAATCCTGAATTCTGTTTGTTTATATAATTGTGATTAACATTAGCAGCCTATTACAATTAGCAGCATAACATTGTTGACACATTGTGACAGCTCGAATAATGTGGTTGAAGACTAGTGCAGGGCTCTCCAACCGTGTTCCTGTAGAGCTTCACTCCAACCCTAATCTAGCGCACCTGATTTTAATAATTACCTCGTTAATAAATTAATCAGGTTAGTTACAACTGATGTTGAAAACCTACAGGAGGGTAGCTCTCCAAGAACAGGGTTGGAGAGCCTTGGACTAATGGATCTAGTTCTTAGATCAATGCATTTTTTATTTGATAAGTCAATACAAAGGTGCAGTTCCCAGAAGTGGAGCTGTCACCTAATGCAATGGATGGGAAGACTTATATATGGGATCAATATCATGGTAGTTTTGTTTCTCCTCTAAACCAAATGGAAAAATGCATGCAGCTGGAGATTATGCAATAATTTCGACGGAGGACACCAAGCGGACACCTGGTAAATGTAGTCTCTTATGGTCAATCTTCCAATGATATGCCTACAAATACGTCACAATGCTGCAGACACCTTGGGGAAACGACAGAAAGTGTACACAGCGCCTCCAAAATCTGGGGCATTTCCTGTTTGAAATTTCATCTTGGTTTCGCCTTTAGCATCTGTTCTATGGCACTCACAGATAATATCTTTGCAGTTTTGTAAACGTCAGAGTGTTTTTTTTCCAAAGCTGTCAATTATATGCATAGTCGAGCATCTTTTCGTGACAAAATATCTTGTTTAAAACGGGAACGTTTTTCATCCAAAAATGAAATACTGCCCCCAGAGTTTCAAGAGGTACAACATGAGACAGTGGATGGATTATAATCACATTCAATGTATGACATATCCTTCGCATTTAGTGGTGCTATCACACTGGCCAGCTAATTCAACTATTTGTGTGATGAACAGGTGTTCACCGCAATAGTGTTGCAAATATAGAGTAATCTAGGGCTAGGGTTTCGATTATTTACATTGGACATACTTGGTTTCATGCATGTTAACATTAGAAGCCTCCTCCCTATGTTTGTTTTATTCACTGCTTTAGCACACTCTGCCAACCCGCATGTCCTAGCCATCTCTGAATCCTGGCTTAGGAAGACCTCCAAAAACCCTGAAATTCCATCCCTAACCATAACATTTTCCGACAAGATAGAACTGCCAAAGGGGGCGGAGTTGCAATCTACTGCAGAGATAGCCTGCAGAGTTCTGTCTTACTATCCAGGTCTGTACCCAAACAATTTGAGCTTCTACTTTTAAAAATACACCTTTCCAGAAACAAGTCTCTCACCGTTGCCGCTTGCTATAGACCACCTTCTGCCCCCAGCTAAGCCCTGGACACCATATGTGAATTGATTGCCCCCCCATCTATCTTCAGAGCTCGTGCTGGTAGGTGACCTAAACTGGGACATGCTTAAACACCCCGGCCATCCTAGAATCTAAGCTTGATGCCCTTAATCTCACACAAATTATCAATGAATCTACCAGGTACAACCCCAAATCCGTAAACACGGGCACCCTCATAGATATCATCCTAACCAACCTGCCCTCCAAATACACCTCTGCTGTCTTCAACCAGGATTTCAGCAATCACTGCCTCATTGCATGTGTCTGTAATAGGTCTGCGGTCAAACGACCACCCCTCATCACTGTCAAACACTCCATAAAACACTTCAGCGAGCAGGCCTTTCTAATCGACCTGGCCCGGGTATCCTGGAAGGATATTGACCTCATTCCATCAGTAGAGGATGCCTGGTTATTCTTTAAAATGGCTTTCCTCACCATCTTAAATAAGCATGCCCCATTCAAGAAATGTTGAACCAGGAACAGATATAGCCCTTGGTTCACTCCAGACCTGACTGCCCTTGACCAGCACAAAAACATAATGCGGCGTACTGCATTAGCATCAACTAGCCCCTGCGATATGTAACTTTTCAGGGAAGTCAGGGACTAATATACTCAGGCAGTTAGGAAAACAAAGGCTAGCTTTTTCAAACAGAAATTTGCTTCCTGCAGCACAAACTCCAAAAAGTTTTTGGACACTGTAAAGTCCACTGCACTGAGGCTAGGAAACACTGTCACCACCGATAAATCCACGATATTTGAGAATTTCAAGAAGCATTTTTCTACGGCTGGCCATGCTTTCCACCTGGCTCCACCTTCCCCGGTCAACAGCCCTGCACCCCCCACAGCAACTTGCCCAAGCCTCCCCCATTTGTCCTTCACCCAAATCCAGGTAGCTGATGTTCTGAAAGAGCTGCAAAATCTGGATTTCTACAAATCTGGACCCTCTCTTTCTAAAATGATCAGCCAAAATTGTTGCAACCCCTATTACTAGCCTGTTCAACCTCTCTTTCGTATCGTCTGAGATCCCCAAAGATTGGAAAGCTGCCGTGGTCATCCCCCACTTCAAAGGGGGAGACACTCAAGACCCAAACTGCTACAGACCTACATCTATCTATCCTACCCTATCCTAAGGTCTTTGAAAGCCAAGTTAACAAACAGATCACCGACCATTTCGAATCCCACCGAACCTTCTCCGCTATACAATCTGGTTTCCGAGCTGGTCATGGGTGCACCTCAGCCACGCTCAAGGTCCTAAACGTTATCATAACCTCCATCGATAAGAGACAATACTGTGCAGCTGTATTCGTCGACCTGGCCAATGCTTTCAACTCTTTCAATCACCACATTCTTATCAGAAGACTCAACAGCCTTGGTTTCTCAAATGACTGCCTCGCCTGGTTCACCAATTACTTCTCTGACAGAGTTCAGTGTGTCAAATCGGAGGGCCTCTTGTCCGGACCTCTGGCAGTCTATGGGGGTGCCACAGGGTTCAATTTTCGGGCCGACTCTTTTCTCTGTATACTTCAATGATGTCGCTCTTGCTGCTGGTGATCTCTGATCCACCTCTACGCAGATGACACCATTCTGTATACATCTGGACCTTCTTTGGACACTGTGTTAACTAACCTCCAGACGAGCTTCAATGCCATACAACTCTTCTTCCATGGCCTTCAACTGCTCTTAAAAGCAAGTAAAACTAAATGTTCTTCAACCGATCGCTGCCCACACTTGCCCGCCCGTCCACCATCACTACTCTGGACGGTTCTGACTTAGAATATGTGGATAATTACGAATATCTAGGTGTCTGGTTAGACTGGAAACTCTCCTTCCAGACTCACATTAAGCATCTTCAATCCAAAATTAAATCTAGAATTGGCTTCCTATTTTGCAACAAATCATCCTTCACTCATGCTGCCAAACATACCCTTGTATAACTGACTATCCTACCAATCCTTGACTTTGGCGATGTCATTTACAAAATAGCCTCCAACACTCTACTCAGCAAATTGGATACAGTCTATCACAGTGCCATCCGTTTTGTCACTAAAGCCCCATATACTACCCACCACTGCGACCTGTATGCCCTTGTTGCCTGGCCCTCACTTCATATTCGTTGCCAAACCCACTGACTCCAGGTCATCTATAAGTCTTTGCTAGGTAAAGCCCCGCCTTATCTCAGCTCACTGGTCACCATAGCAGCACCCAGACGTAGCACGTGCTCCAGCAGGTATATTTCACTGGTCATCCCCAAAGTCAATTCCTCCTTTGGCCGCCTTTCCTTCCAGTTCTCTGCTGCCAATGACGGGAACAAACTGCAAAAATCACTGAAGCTGGAGACTCATAACTTTAAGCACCAGCTGTCAGAGCAGTTCACAGATCACTGCACATGTACATAGCCCATCTGTAAATAGCCCATCCAACTACCTCATGCCCATACTGTTATTTATTTTATTTATTTTGCTCCTTTGCAGCCCAGTATCTCTACTTGCACACTCATTTTCTGCACATCTATCACTCCAGCGTTTAATTGCTATATTGTAATTATTCAAATTTATTGCCTTACCTCCCTTATCCTACCTCATTTGCACACACTGTATATAGACTTTGTTACGTTACAGCCTTATTCTAAAATGGATTAAATAAATACAAATGTAGCAACATACCTAAGAAGACTTGAGGCTGTAATCACCGCCAAAGGTGCTTCAACAAAGTAAAAAGCCTCTTCACTCATTGTTTTGGTCTAAATTCTGTATTTTACATGAAAATCAGACCTTAATACGGGCAAAAAGAAAAGAGAAGGCTTTTGCGTTGAAATGCAAAGGACGTTGCCCCTGTGGACATTTATCATGTTGGCGATGGTGCAGTTGTCCTGGTCCATTCAGCTCCAGAGCGTATGTAAAATGGCACGTACAGTTGAAGTTGGAAGTTTACATACACCTTAGCCAAATACATTGAAACTCAGTTTTTCACAATTCCTGACATTTAATCCTAGTAAAAATTATCTGTCTTAGGTCAGTTAGGATCACCACTTTATTTTAAGAATATGAAATGTCAGAATAATAGTAGGGAGAAATATTCACTTTCCCGGTGGGTCAGAAGTTTGCATACACTCAATTAGTATTTGGTAGCATTGCCTTTAAATTATTTAACTTAGGTCAAACGTTTCGGGTAGCCTTCTACAAGCTTCCCACAATAAGTTGGGTGAATTTTGGCCCCTTCCTCCTGACAGAGCTGGTGTAACAGAGTCAGGTTTGTAGGCCTCCTTGCTCGCACACACCTTTTCAGTTCTGCCCACACAATTTCTATAGGATTGAGGTCAGGGTTTTGTGATGGCCTCTCCAATACCTTGACTTTGTTGTCCTTAAGCCATTCTGCCACAACTTTGGAAGTATGATTGGGGTCATTGTCCATTTGGAAGACCCATTTGCGTTCTAGCTTTAACTTCCTGACTGTTGTCTTGGTATCTTGCTTCAATATATCCACATCATTTTCCTTCCTCATGATACCATATATTTTGTGAAGTGTACCAGTCCCTCCTGCAGCAAAGCACCCCCCAAACATGATGCTGCCACCCCCGTGCTTCACGGTTGGGATGGTGTTCTTCGGCTTACAAGCCCCCCCCTTTTCCCTCCAAACATAAGGATGGTCATTATGGCCAAACAATTATATTTTTGTTTCATCAGACCAGAGGACATTTCTCCAAAAAGTATGATCTTTGTCCACATGTGCAGTTGCAAACCGTAGTCTGGCTTTTCTATGGCGGTTTTGGAGCAGTGGCTTATTTCTCGCTGGGGGGTGTCATTAAAAATGTATGACAAATTGAATAAGGATTGATCCTAATGTAAAATACTCTGACAATGAGGTTTTAAATACATTTTGTTTAATAAACAAATGCTCTTAAAAAACATTCACTTAGTCTCTGGATCTGATGATTGAGATGAGGGAGGTGAAGGTGAGGCAGAAAGTAGGTGAGGGGTGATAAGAGGAAAAGAGTGAGGAAGTTCAGGGTGAGGGGTGAAAAGAAAGAAAGTTTGATGAAGGTGGAGAGGAGAAGAGGCTGGCGAGAGGTGAGGAGAGGGGACAGGTGAGAAGAGAGGATAGGTGAAAGGTGTTGGGAGGGGTGCAGGTGAGAGGTGAGGCGATAGGATTGCCTGTAAATGGACAGAAACCACCACTCACAAAGGTAAGAACTATCAAGTAGTTCAACTGTAGTCCGATACGAACATCAAATATATTATTATTAAGTAGTGTCATGCTAGTCACCTGCACATTTTTTTATTTTTTTTATTTCACCTTTATTTAACCAGGTAGGCTAGTTGAGAACAAGTTCTCATTTACAACTGCGACCTGGCCAAGATAAAGCATAGCAGTGTGAGCAGACAACACAGAGTTACACATGGAATAAACAAATTAACAAGTCAATAACACAGTAGAAAACAAAGGGGGAGTCTATATACAATGTACAATGTGTGCAAAAGGCATGAGGAGGTAGACGAATAGTTACAATTTTGCAGATTAACACTGGAGTGATATATGATCAGATGGTCATGTACAGGTAGAGATATTGGTGTGCAAAAGAGCAGAAAAGTAAATAAATAAAAACAGTATGGGGATGAGGTAGGTGAAAATGGGTGGGCTATTTACCAATAGACTATGTACAGCTGCAGCGATCGGTTAGCTGCTCAGATAGCTGATGTTTGAAGTTGGTGAGGGAGATAAAAGTCTCCAACTTCAGCGATTTTTGCAATTCGTTCCAGTCACAGGCAGCAGAGTACTGGAACGAAAGGCGGCCAAATGAGGTGTTGGCTTTAGGGATGATCAGTGAGATACACCTGCTGGAGCGCGTGCTACGGATGGGTGTTGCCATCGTGACCAGTGAACTGAGATAAGGCGGAGCTTTACCTAGCATGGACTTGTAGATGACCTGGAGCCAGTGGGTCTGGCGACGAATATGTAGCAAGGGCCAGCCGACTAGAGCATACAAGTCGCAGTGGTGGGTGGTATAAGGTGCTTTAGTGACAAAACGGATGGCACTGTGATATACTGCATCCAGTTTGCTGAGTAGAGTTTTGGAAGCCATTTTGTAGATGACATCGCCGAAGTCGAGGATTGGTAGGATAGTCAGTTTTACTAGGGTAAGCTTGGCGGCGTGAGTGAAGGAGGCTTTGTTGCGGAATAGAAAGCCGACTCTTGATTTGATTTTTGATTGGAGATGTTTGATATGAGTCTGGAAGGAGAATTTGCAGTCTAGCCAGACACCTAGGTACTTATAGATGTCCACATATTCAAGGTTGGAACCATCCAGGGTGGTGATGCTAGTCGGGCATGCGGGTGCAGGCAGCGATCGGTTGAAAAGCATGCATTTGGTTTTACTAGCGTTTAAGAGCAGTTGGAGGCCACGGAAGGAGTGTTGTATGGCATTGAAGCTTGTTTGGAGGTTAGATAGCACAGTGTCCAATGACGGGCCGAAAGTATATAGAATGGTGTCGTCTGCATAGAGGTGGATCAGGGAATCGCCCGCAGCAAGAGCAACATCATTGATATACACAGAGAAAAGAGTCGGCCCGAGAATTGAACCCTGTGGTACCCCCATAGAGACTGCCAGAGGACCGGACAGCATGCCCTCCGATTTGACACACTGAACTCTGTCTGCAAAGTAATTGGTGAACCAGGCAAGGCAGTCATCCGAAAACCGAGGCTACTGAGTCTGCCGATGAGAATATGGTGATTGACAGAGTCGAAAGCCTTGGCAAGGTCGATGAAGACGGCTGCACAGTACTGTCTTTTATCGATGGCGGTTATGATATCGTTTAGTACCTTGAGTGTGGCTGAGGTGCATCCGTGACCGGCTCGGAAGCCAGATTGCACAGCGGAGAAGGTACGGTGGGATTCGAGATGGTCAGTGACCTGTTTGTTGACTTGGCTTTCGAAGACCTTAGATAGGCAGGGCAGGATGGATATAGGTCTGTAACAGTTTGGGTCCAGGGTGTCTCCCCCTTTGAAGAGGGGGATGACTGCGGCAGCTTTCCAATCCTTGGGGATCTCAGACGATATGAAAGAGAGGTTGAACAGGCTGGTAATAGGGGTTGCGACAATGGCGGCGGATAGTTTCAGAAATAGGGGTCCAGATTGTCAAGCCCAGCTGATTTGTACGGGTCCAGGTTTTGCAGCTCTTTCAGAACATCTGCTATCTGGATTTGGGTGAAGGAGAACTTGGAGAGGCTTGGGCGAGGAGCTGCCGGGGGAGGAGCTGTTGGCCGAGGTTGGAGTAGCCAGGCGGAAGGCATGGCCAGCCGTTGAGAAATGCTTATTGAAGTTTTCGATAATCATGGATTTATCGGTGGTGACCGTGTTACCTAGCCTCAGTGCAGTGGGCAGCTGGGAGGAGGTGCTCTTGTTCTCCATGGACGTCACAGTGTCCCAGAACTTTTTGGAGTTGGAGCTACAGGATGCAAACTTCTGCCTGAAGAAGCTGGCCTTAGCTTTCCTGACTGAGCTTTCCTGACTGACTGCGTGTATTGGTTCCGGACTTCCCTGAACAGTTGCATATCACGGGGACTATTCGATGCTATTGCAGTCCGCCACAGGACATCCTCCACAGACTCCCGAATATCATGTTCCTCCAATGACCCGTTAATCGTTTTCTTCAGGGTTGCGAAGCACACTGCTGCCTGGAGGGTAAAAACCTCACTTGATGCATCATCATCCCCACAAAATCAAACATCATCTATATAACAAAATACCTACATTAACAATTGTAAATCAGCCTGAAATGGACATTTAAAGTACTGAGTTTAACAACAAGTGAAAGAATGATTTACCTGAATGGATTCAGAGAGTCGAAAACTCAAAATCCGCTCCCTCCCATCCGGGTATTTGATCTTAAAGGGCACTCCATCAGGCACCTCTGGATGAGAGACCACCCTCTGTCTTGTCTCCTCTATCAACTACAATATGCATTGATGTTAGTGTTCAGTTATAAATATATTTACACCACAGCATTTTGAATTCCAGAAAGGCCATTTAAACCATTTTTCTTTTAAACGGCACAAAACTTTGAACCATTTATTAAGCAATGAATAATGCAAGTCTTGGCGATATAGGCTCTGCTCCTTAAGGGTAGCTCACTATCCAAGCAAAGCATCAATATAGAATAGCCTACAGGCAGTGAGTGCGGTAAGCTATACCAATGCCCTCGGCAGGAATACAGAACCTAACAGGTGGAGGCTGGGGTGGTGGTGGGAGCAAGAATCCGGCGCATAGTAGCAGTAGCAGCAAGAAGCAGCAGGATTTCTGCCAATAAATGTGTGCTTTAGTATTATTTTCTTTGTCAACTTTGTTATAAGCGGAATAAACGCTTCCTTTCTGTACATTACCTTGGCCTAGTCCCGCTTCATCGTCCATTATTTCCAAAGTAATATACAGAACGTCTGCGTTTATCCCTTACATAGTAAACAGATGATATCAACGTGGTGAAATCCCTTACCTTCCCCCGCCTGTTCTCCCACTCCTCATCTCCTTGAATTAATCTGTTTTGTGTATGAAAATGTAAGTGATTCATGTTGGAGTGCCAATGATGTGTGATTTGAACAGATTTACTAAGCTACATTATATATATACTTTCTCCTGGTCTGCATCCAGAGAGAGATGGTAGGCCTCATCTTGAATACGCCGTATCTCCCACATTTCCTCTAGAGACTGAAATCAATACAGGGACAGTAATGTAAACAAATCAATTGGGATTGTTAAATTACAAGGAGAATCCTATAGCTAATATTATACTTTATAATTTGATGATAAAAGTGGAAAAGGTCATGTAACATTCCAAACCTCTAGTGTCACTGAAGCTTATGGAGAGGCAACAGGGAGGCCTACAGCCATAGTCAGAGTCTCTGCCTCCGAGGTTGTCTCCTCCCTTTGTTCCCCTTTTCATAAAAATACAAGAAATCACTAGTTACTCAATTACTTATTACTTTTCTATACAGAGGGAAATCCAGTTTTTTTTCAAATTAATTCATTACCTCTGACATTTATCACGTGACATAATAAAGCTCAATCTACCTCTCCCTGACACATAATGGAATGTTTCCCTCAAAATCTTCAAGAAGCTGCTCTCCTCCTGACCATAGAGCACTTTGACCCTCCTCACAGGATACTCTATAGATACTGAGATATTGAAACATTATTTACATCTAATAAAATGTATCCTAATATACACAGGGAAACAGTCCATGATCTTTAAATCAGTAAAATAACCTTCAAAAAGTCTGTTTAATCACAAGATAGATTCACACCTAGCTTACTTACAAAGCAAGCACTGTACAGTGCACTGTGTGCGTCCTCATGTACTGCATGGATATAGGGCAAATTGACCTATCCTGTTCAGCAGCTGGATGGTCAAATCAAATAAAATGTTATTAGACACATTCACCGAATACGACAGGTGTAGATAGACCTTACAGTGAAACGCTTACTTACGAGCCCCTAACCAACAATGCAGTTTAAATAAATAAAAAATATGAATAAAAAATAAAAGTAACAAGTAATTAAAGAGCAGCAGTAAAATAATAATAGCGAGACTATATACAGGGGAGTACTGTTAGAGTCAATGTGCGGTGACACTGGTTAGTTAAGGTAATATGTACATGTAGGTAGAGTTATTAAAGTGACTATGCATAGATGATAACAACAGAGAATAGCAGCGTTGTAAAAGAGGGGGAGAGGGGGAGGGGCAATGCAAATAGTTTGGGTAGCATTTTGATTAGATATTCAGGAGTCTTATGGCTTGGATAGAAGCTGTTTAGAAGCCTCTTGGACCTAGACTTGGTGCTCCGGTACCACTTGCCATGCGGTATCAGAGAAAACAGTCTATGACTAGCATGGCTGGAGTCTTTGACAATTTTTAGGGCCTTGCTCTGACACCGCCCGGTATAGAGGTCGTGGATGGCTTGGCCCCAGTACGCACTACCCTCTGTAATGCCTTGCGGACAGAGGCCTCGCAGTTGCCATACCAGGCAGTGATGCAACTAGGCTTGATGGTGCAGCTGTAGAACCTTTTGAGGATCTGAGGACCCATGACAAATATTTTCAGTCTCTTGAGGGGGAATAGGTTTTGTCGTGCCCTCTTCATGACTGTCTTGGTGTGCTTGGATCATGTTAGTTTGTTGGTGATGTGGACACCAAGGAACTTGAAGCTCTCAACCTGCTCCACTGCAGCTCCATCGATGAGAATGGGGGCGTGCTCGGTCCTCTTTTTCCTGTAGTCCACAATCATCTCCTTTGTCTTGATCACGTTTAGGGAGAGATTGTTGTCCTGGCACCACATGGCCAGGTCTCTGACCTCCTCCATATAGGCTGTCTTGTCGTTGTCAGTGATCAGGCCTAACATGGTTGTGTCATTGGCAAACATAATGATGGTGTTGGAGTCGTGCCTAGCCGTGCAGTCATGCGTGAACAGGGAGTACAGGAGGGGACTGAGCACGCACCCGAGATGGGCCCCTGTGTTGAGGATCAGCGTGGCATATGTGTTATTAACTACCCTTACCCGTCAGGAAGTCCAGGATCCAATTGCAGAGGGAGGTGTTTAGTCCCCATGTCCTTAGCTTATTGATGAGCTTTGAGGGCACTATGGTGTTGAACGTTGAGCTGTAGTCAATGAATAGCATTCTCACATAGCTCAAATCAAATCAAATTTTATTTGTCACATACACATGGTTAGCAGATGTTAATGCGAGTGTAGCGAAATGCTTGTGCTTCTAGTTCCGACAATGCAGTAATAACGAACAAGTAATCTAACTAACAATTCCAAAAAAACTACTGTCTTATACACAGTGTAAGGGGATAAAGAATATGTACATAAGGATATATGAATGAGTGATGGTACAGAGCAGCATAGGCAAGATACAGTAGATGATATCGAGTACAGTATATACATATGAGATGAGTATGTAAACCAAGTGGCATAGTTAAAGTGGCTAGTGATACATGTATTACATAAGGATGCAGTCGATGATATAGAGTACAGTATCTACGTATGCATATGAGATGAATAATGTAGGGTAAGTAACATTATATAAGGTAGCATTGTTTAAAGTGGCTAGTGATATATTTACATCATTTCCCATCAATTCCCATTATTAAAGTGGCTGGAGTAGAGTCAGTGTCATTGACAGTGTGTTGGCAGTAGCCACTCAATGTTAGTGGTGGCTGTTTAACAGTCTGATGGCCTTGAGATAGAAGCTGTTTTTCAGTCTCTCGGTCCCAGCTTTGATGCACCTGTACTGACCTCGCCTTCTGGATGACAGCGGGGTGAACAGGCAGTGGCTCGGGTGGTTGATGTCCTTGATGATCTTTATGGCCTTCCTGTAGCATCGGGTGGTGTAGGTGTCCTGGAGGGCAGGTAGTTTGCCCCCGGTGATGCGTTGTGCAGACCTCACTACCCTCTGGAGAGCCTTACGGTTGAGGGCGGTGCAGTTGCCATACCAGGCGGTGATACAGCCCGCCAGGATGCTCTCGATTGTGCATCTGTAGAAGTTTGTGAGTGCTTTTGGTGACAAGCCGAATTTCTTCAGCCTCCTGAGGTTGAAGAGGCGCTGCTGCGCCTTCCTCACGATGCTGTCTGTGTGAGTGGACCAATTCAGTTTGTCTGTGATGTGTATGCCGAGGAACTTAAAACTTGCTACCCTCTCCACTACTGTTCCATCGATGTGGATGGGGGTGTTCCCTCTGCTGTTTCCTGAAGTCCACAATCATCTCCTTAGTTTTGTTGACGTTGAGTGTGAGGTTATTTTCCTGACACCACACTCCGAGGGCCCTCACCTCCTCCCTGTAGGCCGTCTCGTCGTTGTTGGTAATCAAGCCTACCACTGTTGTGTCATCCGCAAACTTGATGATTGAGTTGGAGGCGTGCATGGCCACGCAGTCGTGGGTGAACAGGGAGTACAGGAGAGGGCTCAGAACGTACCCTTGTGGGGCCCCAGTGTTGAGGATCAGCGGGGAGGAGATGTTGTTGCCTACCCTCACCACCTGGGGGCGGCCCGTCAGGAAGTCCAGAACCCAGTTGCACAGGGCGGGGTCGAGACCCAGGGTCTCGAGCTTGATGACGAGCTTGGAGGGTACTATGGTGTTGAATGCCGAGCTGTAGTCGATGAACAGCATTCTCACATAGGTATTCCTCTTGTCCAGATGGGTTAGGGCAGTGTGCAGTGTGGTTGAGATTGCATCGTCTGTGGACCTATTTGGGCGGTAAGCAAATTGGAGTGGGTCTAGGGTGTCAGGTAGGGTGGAGGTGATATGGTCCTTGACTAGTCTCTCAAAGCACTTCATGATGACGGATGTGAGTGCTACGGGCGGTAGTCGTTTAGCTCAGTTACCTTAGCTTTCTTGGGAACAGGAACAATGGTGGCCCTCTTGAAGCATGTGGGAACAGCAGACTGGTATAGGGATTGATTGAATATGTCCGTAAACACACCGGCCAGCTGGTCTGCGCATGCTCTGAGGGCGCGGCTGGGGATGCCGTCTGGGCCTGCAGCCTTGCGAGGGTTAACACGTTTAAATGTCTTACTCACTTCGGCTGCAGTGAAGGAGAGACCGCATGTTTTCGTTGCAGGCCGTGTCAGTGGCACTGTATTGTCCTCAAAGCGGGCAAAAAAGTTATTTAGTCTGCCTGGGAGCAAGACATCCTGGTCCGTGACTGGGCTGGGTTTCTTCCTGTAGTCCGTGATTGACTGTAGACCCTGCCACATGCCTCTTGTGTCTGAGCCGTTGAATTGAGATTCTACTTTGTCTCTGTACTGGCGCTTAGCTTGTTTGATAGCCTTGCGGAGGGAATAGCTGCACTGTTTGTATTCAGCCATGTTACCAGACACCTTGCCCTGATTAAAAGCAGTGGTTCGTGCCTTCAGTTTCACACGAATGCTGCCATCAATCCAAGGTTTCTGGTTAGGGAATGTTTTAATCGTTGCTATGGGAACGACATCTTCAACGCACGTTCTAATGAACTCGCACACCGAATCAGCGTATTCGTCAATGTTGTTGTCTGACGCAATACGAAACATCTCCCAGTCCACGTGATGGAAGCAGTCTTGGAGTGTGGAGTCAGCTTGGTCGGACCAGCGTTGGACAGACCTCAGCGTGGGAGCCTCTTGTTTTAGTTTCTGTCTGTAGGCAGGGATCAACAAAATGGAGTCGTGGTCAGCTTTTCCGAAAGGGAGGGCGGGGCAGGGCCTTATATGCGTCGCGGAAGTTAGAGTAACAATGATCCAGGGTCTTTCCACCCCTGGTTGCGCAATCGATATGCTGATAAAATTTAGGGAGTCTTGTTTTCAGATTAGCCTTGTTAAAATCACCAGCTACAATGAATGCAGCCTCCGGATAAATCGTTTCCAGTTTGCAGAGAGTTAAATAAAGTTCGTTCAGAGCCATCGATGTGTCTGCTTGGGGGGGGATATATACGGCTGTGATTATAATCGAAGAGAATTCTCTTGGTAGATAATGCGGTCTACATTTGATTGTGAGGAATTCTAAATCAGGTGAACAGAAGGATTTGAGTTCCTGTATGTTTCTGTCATCACACCATGTCACGTTAGTCATAAGGCATACGCCCCCGCTAGCTAGTTCCTTTTGTCCAGGTGGGAAAGGGTAGTGTGGAGTGCAATAGAGATTGCATCATCTGTGGATCTGTTGGGGATGTATGCAAATTGGAGTGGGGTTTCTAGGGATAACGGTGTTGATGTGAGCCATGACCAGCCTTTCAAAGCACTTCATGGCTACAGACGTGAGTGCTACGGGTCAGTAGTCATTTAGGCAGGTTACCTTAATGTTCTTGGGCACAAGCACTATGGTGGTCTGCTTAAAACATGTTGGTTGAAAATGTCAGTGAAGACACTTGCCAGTTGGTCAGCTCATGCTCGCAGCACACGTTCTGGTAATCTGGCCCTGACTTGTGAATGTTGACCGTTTAAAGGTCTTACTCACATTCTTCTGGAACAGCTGGTACTCTCATGCATGTTTCAGTGTTATTTGCCTCGAAGCGAGCATAGAAGTAGTTTAGCTCGTCTGGTAGGCTCGTGTCACTGGGCAGCTCGTGGCTGTGCTTCCCGTTGTGGTCTGTAATGGTTTGCAGGCCCTGCCACATCCGACGAGCGTCAAAACCGGTGTAATTCGACTCGATCTTAGTCCTGTATTGACGCTTTGCCTGTGTAATGGTTCGTCTGAGGGTGTAGCGGGATTTCTTATAAGCTTCCGGGTTAAAGTCCCACTCCTAAAGCAGCAGCTTTAGCCTTTACCTCAGCGCAGTTGTTGCCTGTAATCCATGGCTTCTGGTTGGGGTATGTGCGTACGGTCACTGTGGGGATGACATCATCAATGCACTTATTGATGAAGCCATTGACTGATGTGGTGTACTCCTCAATGCCATCGAATGAATCCCGGAACATATTCCAGTCTGTGCTAGCAAAACAGTCCTGTAGCTTAGCATCTACTTCATCTGACCACTTGATTTAGTCACTGGTGATTCCTGCTTTAATGTTTTCTTGTAAGCAGGAATTAGGAGGATAGAATGGTCAGATTTGCCAAATGGAGGGTGAAGGAGAGCTTTGTATGTGTCTCTGTGTGTGGAGTAAAGGTGGTCCTGAGTTTTTTCCCTCTGGTTGCACATTTAACACGCTGATAGGAATTTGGTAAAACAAATTTAAATTTCCCTGCATTAAAGTCCCTGGCTTCTAGGAGTGCCGCCACTGGGTGAGCATTTTCTTGTTTGCTTATGGTGGAATACAGCTCATGCAATGCTGTCTTAGTGCCAGCCTCAGTCTGTGGTGGTATGTAAACAACTACGAAAAATACAGATGAAAGCTCTCTAGGTAGTGTGGTCTATAGCTTATCATGAGATACTTTACCTCGGGTGCGCAATAGCTCGAGACTTCCTTAGATATCGTGCACCAGCTGTTATTTACAAAAATACATAGTCCGCCTCCCCTTGTCTTACCAGACGCCCCTGTTCTATCCTGCCGGTACAGCGTATAACCAGGCAGCTGTATGTTGATAGTGTCGTCTTTTAGCCACGACTCCGTGAAGCATAAGATATTACAGTTTTGAATGTCCCATTGGTAGTTTAATCTTCCGCGTAGGTCATCGATTTTATTCTCCAAAGATTGCACGTTTGAGAGCAGAGTGGAAGGAAGTGGGGGTTTATTCGAAGAGTAGATACATCCACAACTCAACAGGGAAATTAACAAAGCATGATAAGGTCATTCATAATCAAAGGTAAATGGAGAGGTGGGGTGTATGTTGAATGAAGGAGTACTTACTTTTTCATCTCTTGTCAAGGTCCGCTCCAGTTCAGCTAGTCAACATTTTGGACACACCTACTCATTCAAGGGCTTTTCTTTATTTTTTCCTATTTTCTACATTGTGGAATAATAGTGAAGACATCAAAACTATGAAATAACACATGGAATCATGTTGTAACCAAAATATATTTTATATTTGAGACTCTTCAAAGTAGCCACCCTTTGCCTTGATGACAGCTTTGCACACTCTTGGCATTCTCTCAACCAGCTTCATGAGGTAGTCACCTGGAATGCATTTCAATTAACAGGTGTGCCTTGTTAAAAGTTCATGTGTGGAATGTATTTCCTTCTTAATGCGTTTGAGCCAATCAGTTGTGTTTGTGACAAGGTAGGGGGGTGGGGGGTATACAGAAGATAGCCCTATTTGGTAAAAGACCAAGTCCATATTATGGCAAGAACAGCTGAAATAAGCAAAGAGAAATGACAGTCCATCATTACTTTAAGACATGAATATCAGTCAATCCGGAAAATGTCAATAACTTTGAAAGTTTCTTCAATTGCAGTCGCAAAAACCATTAAGCGCTATAATGAAACTGCCTCTCTTGAGGACTGTCACAGGAAAGGAAGACCCAGAGACCCAAAGGAAGACCCACAGACATTAGACCGTTGAAATCTGTGCTTTGGTCTGATGAGTCCAAATTTGAGATTTTTGGTTCCAACAGCTGTGTCTTTGTTAGATACAGAGTAGGTGAACGCATGTGTGGTTCCCATCGTGAAGCATGGAGGAGGAGGTGTGATGTGTGGGGGTGCTTTCCTGGAGACACTCAGTGATTTCTTTAGAATTCAAGGCAAACTTAACCAGCATGACTACCACAGCATTCTGCAGAGATATGCCGTCCCGTCTGGTTTGTGCTTAGTGGGACTCTTAATTTGTTTTTCAACAGGACAATGACCCAACATACCTAATTATTTGGCTATTTGACCAAGAAGGAGAGTGATGGAGTGCTGCATCAGATGATCTGGCCTCCACAATCCCCCAACCTCAACACACTTGTTGGCTGTTTTTCCTTTACTCTGCGGTCCAACTCATTCCAAACCATCTCCATTAGGTTGAACTTAGGTGATTGTGGAGGCCAGGTCATCTGATGCAGCACTCTAATAGCCCTTACACAGCCTGGAGGTGTGTTGGGTCATTGTCCACTGACCGCTGCAGAATGCTGCGGTAGCCATTCTGGTTGAACTCTAAATAAATCACTGAGTGTCACCAGCAAAGCACCCCCACACCTCCTCCTCCATGCTTCACAGTGGGAAGCACACATGCAGAGATCTTCTGTTCACCTACTCTGCGTCTAACAAAGACACAGCGGTTGGAACCAAAAATCTCAAATTTAGACTCATCAGACCAAAGGACAGATTTCCATCGGTCTAATGTCCAGGTGTGTACAAACTTTTGACCAGTACTGTATCGCTGTACCCACCGAGGGGCCATACACCTTGACACTCTTTGTTAAGGGTTGAACATGTCTGTAGTACCTTTCTAGAGACCAAATCATACAGTGTGTGAAAGAGGGGAAGTGTTACCTCAGGAACAGTTTCTGTGCAAGGAGGAGAGGGTTTTCCAAAGCCCTGGTTGAAGAAGAGTTCACTAATAGTGACGTCCTAATTGGTGGTGTTATTATTGGTGTTATAAAAATGAACTGATTCAAGGACTTAAAAAAATATGAGTCATTACCATTTCAAATAGTGTTATTGTGGCACTGAAGATATAGCGTCCGATCCCTTGTCCCTGTAGGGGAGTATCAGGGGTGTAGTAAGTCATGTTGGAGTAGAAATGAGTGGCGCTGAAGATTTAACTGCCATAACCCTCTGTAGAATGTCAACTCCCAGGCTCCCTCTGGGGCCCTCCAATGGATTTATTTTCCGTAACAGTTCCATCTGTGTTTTGCTAATGGTGAACTGGATTTCTGGCACAATCACCCCTTCTGACCAATAAAGAGCTGCAGCGCCAGTGGTTGGAGGAGCTGAGGTGGAGGTGGCTTGAGAGGTGATGGTGGTTGAAGCTGGGGCAGTGAGAGGGCACTTCCCCGCTCACCACCTCTGAACTGCTCCATGAAGGCACAGATACGTACATGACTGTGGCACTCAGAGGCCTTCAGAAATTTTTCCGATTATGGTGACACCATTCTGTTTTTCTTATTGATAACATTATTACATATTAAACCTTTATTGCACACAGTCCATGCAACTTATTATGTGACACATTTGTACTCCTGAACTTATTCAGGCATGCCATAACAAAGGGGTTGAATACTTATTGACTTATGATATTTCAGGTTTTCATTTTTAAATCAAATTAATTAGTAAAACATTCTAAAACATAATTCCACTTTAACATTATGGGGTATTGTGTGTAGGCCACTGTCAAAGTCTCAATTTAATTTATTTTAAATTCAGGTTGCACCAAAAGAAAATGTGGAAAAAGTCAAGAGGTGTAAAGGGACTGTATACCCAGGAATAGGGACACAATTATTTTATTACCATATAACCAGATAAATCATTTGTTTTTTTACGATGTTAAGATTGTAAAAATGTGATCAGGAGGCCTAAGCGTTTACACTTACCGGATCAGCTTATGGTTGCCATCGATGTGCCACAAAGAATTTGGGCCTGCAACTCTATACTACCGACGGTGTAGCCACTGCTGCATGGCTCTCCTGAAAGCTCCCTGGGAGTTGACAAGGATCAGACTGTCTGACCCTCCCCTGCTGGACTAACACCTTTGTTAGAGGAATTAAATTCCTATATGTTTATTACCCAATTAAATTAATACACTCAGCCCATTTCTAAGGATTTGTAAGAAACGTATTTACATGAAATGGGCGGAGAACAGTCTCAAAATCAAGCACTAGCGTTTATTCTCGAGAGTACTGAACATATACGATTTACAACAGGTTATAAACTGAAAATGACGTCATTAGTTTTCGAACTGTCCCGTCTCTCCTCCACTCCGGTACAATGGCAGTATAGTTCTCAAGCCTTCCTACATCGTCTCTCACCAATTTAGATAATTTATGGCCAAGCCAAGGTCTTCCTGTGTAGATAAGCATTCTAGCCAGTCTGACGATAAATTCATTCGTTTCTACCAAGGAACAGACAGTCATTGTTCTAATTCTTGATTATAATTACACACAGTATATTCAGTACTAGGATTAAAATAAAATTCATACATCTATACAGTAACATAATAGTATTCTGATTAGTCAGTCCTGATTGAAATGTATACATAATTAGTCATTATTGATTAAAAAAATCCCTTAACAACCTTCTCCTCTTAAGCATGCCCTCACAGACTAAGAACCAAGTTCTTAATTCTGTCCTATCAGTTCTTTGATCCTCTCATCCATCTGAGCATCTGACAACAGTGAGTAGGACCTGAAGAGCTGAAATGGCTAAATACCAACAAAACACAAAAACATGTTTCCATGTGGCATTAAAAATGGCTAATATTGTGTTGATTCGATCACAATTCCCACAGTAAAGAGAAACTTTGATAGTGTTAACTAACAGGGAAAACTCTAGAGAGTTGAGTGAAGTTCAAGCTCTGCTTCTCTTTGCAGGCTGATATTTCTTCTGTGCAGCAGTCTGGGGGAGCTGCTCACCCGTGCGCAGCTTAGAGGGAACATTGGTCATCAATGGTCAGTACGGTTCCATTATGTGACTATGTTTGCATAACACCTTAGAAGCTTAGAAGGAAATTGTTTCCCTATGTTTCTTAAGTTTCTGTCCATTGCCATGCAGTTAGCAATCATTTTGAATGGCCATGTCATATGTTAGTCATTGTTACTCAATTCTCTCCTTTGCATACCATGTTCACGCCATGAAAAGATTATGTAGAAATTTAAGATTTTGTGTTGGCAATGGATGGAACATTTGTGTTTCCTGTTTGATCATTTGAATGACGATAAAACATTATAACATTTTTATGGGAGAGATGTGACGTAAGTCGGCACAAGCACCTTATGTTTAAGACAACCTTATGTAGGCATTATGACAGAACATTCAACAAAGTTTTTCCAAGTTTTTATTTTACAGAACAAATGATCATATCTTCACAGGGTTACAGGCGGGATGTGAATGAGTAACAAACAGTTGTCCACTATTGTGTCATGTTGTACTTTCCTGGCAGCATGTTGAGGAGTTTAAGGGCTAGATTCCATCAGTTCTGCCCTAAGCCAAAATAACCCATTATTTCTATATAGCCTACACTGAACTTATAACGTCAGTGGGAATTAAGGAAGGGGGTGGTTTCATGACAATGACTACAGAAGAGTCCGCTCACCAATTTGACAGTTACACCTCCGACATCAACTAAAAAAAACAATAAAACTGCTATTCAGTTGTTGGTTATTGCTGGAACTGATTGAATCTAGGCCTAGGTCTGTACTCTGTAAAAATAAAAATAAATCTGAGGGGGTCGAACTCAAAAAGATTTAGTAACTCAATGTGGTCTCAGAGCATTTTGTATTATTTTTTACGTATATCTGAAACTCCATTTTGTAGGATATATTACTCTCTGTTGATGAGACGTGTCTGTTTGTGTGTGTGTGCAGGTTGCAATGAATTCTGGTGCTGTCTTTGCTATGCCAGCTCCACCACAGGAGAGTTTGGAGAGAGTACCTATCTGCCATTAATGGACATCATAGGCCCTGCATTCATGGCTGCTATTGGGGTGCCCGTCATTGTGCCACCTGCAAGTCTGTCCATGCGGGTTGCTGTACGCCACAAATATGGCATTCAGGTGTAATGGTTCCCATTACATATAGACATCACATACATGTTGTTGCAGATACATATGCTGTGATAAGGGTATTATGTGTGTTCTGTACTTGTGTGTGTGTGTGATAGTGTTAAACAAGTGTGTCTGTGTGGGTCCACAGGGAAGCCTCTTTGAGGACATCTTGGTGTCCTGCTTCTGTGCCTGTTGCTCATGGTGTCAGATGGCCAGGGAGATCAAAGAGCACAAGAAGGGCTGCACTTTCACAACCACCCAGCCTGTGTCCATCCAAGTGCAGCCTCCTACCATGACCACTTCAAATGTGTCCTACACAACCAATCAACAGAGCTACACCATGACCAGCCCACAGTCCCCCAACCAACAGGGCTACGTCATAACCGGCCCACAGTCCCCCAACCAACAGAGCTACGTAATGACCGGCCCACAGTCCCCACACCAACAGGGCTACGTCATAACCGGCCCACAGCCCCCCAACCAACAGAGCTACGTCATGACCGGCCCTCAGTCCCCCAATCAACAGGGCTATATCATGACCGGCCCACAGTCCCCACACCAACAGGGCTATGTCATGACCTACCCACAGTCCTCCAGCGGGGTTGAGATGCCCCCTGATATGATGGCAGGGCCCCCTGACATGGTCGGAGTGGTCATATGAAGATGGCATCTGACCAACATGCCATTGCAGGCCTTTCTCAAATGACGACTTCTGATCCACCTGCCTATAACCCTGCTGTTATGATGCTCCCTGATATGTCTAACCATATGGTGAACACCACTGTCTCCACCCAACCATCCAAATGCTGAGCTCTGCTGCTTCATCTAATCACTTTCTGATAGCTTGCATTGCTGTAATGTTCACAATCAATGAATTAATTGGATTGATTAAAATGTGTTTTTACATGATTTATAGCCTGAGGTTTATTTGATGGTAATGTCCACGGCTCATTGTCTTGACATGTAATAAAGTCATTTATATTGTGTTTCTCTTCTATTGGACTGTTATTTTATAATCAAACATCTTGGTCTAAGGAGTAGCCAGGAGGATGGCATGGCCAGCTGTTGAGAAATGCTTGTTGAAGTTTTTGATTATCATTGATTTATCGGTAGTGACCGTGTTAACTAGCCTCAGTGCAGTGGGCAGCTGGGAGGAGGTGCTCTTGTTCTCCATGGACTTTACAGTGTCCCAGAACTTTTTGGAGTTAGAGCTACAGGATGCAAATTTCTGCTTGAAAAAGCTGACCTTTGCTTTCCTGACTGACTGTGTGTATTGGTTCCTGACTTCCCTGAACAGTTGCATATCGCGGGGACTATTCGATGCTATTGTAGTCCGCCATAGGATGTTTTTGTGCTGGTCGAGGGCAGTCAGGTCTGGAGTGAACCAGGGGCTATATCTGTTCTTAGCTCTGCATTTTTTGAACGGAGCATGCTTATCTAAGATGGTGAGGAAGTTATCTTTAAAGAATGATCAGGCATCCTCAACTGACGGGATGAGGTCAATATCCTTCCAGGATACCCGGGCCAGGTCGATTAGAAAGGCCTGCTCGCAGTAGTGTTTTAGGGAGCGTTTGACAGTGATTAGGGGTGGTCGTTTGACTGCGGACCCGTAGTGGATACAGGCAATGAGGCAGTGATCGCTGAGATCCTGATTGAAGACAGTGGAGGTGTATTTGGAGGGCCAGTTGGTCAGGATAACATCTATGAGGGTGCCCTTGTTTACAGATTTAGGGTTGTACTTGGTGGGTTACTTGATGATTTGTGTGAGATTGAGGGCATCTAGCTTAGATTGTAGGACTGCCGGGGTGTTGAGCATATCACAGTTTAGGTGACCTAAAAAATCAAATCAAATCAAATCAAATTTATTTGTCACAAATGGTGTCCAGGGCACAGCTGTTAGGGGGTGTAGCAGGAAACAGCTTGTGACTTATTTCTAGTTCCTTTTTTAATGCAGTAATAACTGTTTGGGTAATGGACCCTAACTAAACAATTCCAAAAAAACTACTGTCTTATACACAGTGTAAGGGGATAAAACTCCTTCCATTTGGCAGTTCTATGAATGAGTGAAAATGTTATAGAGCAGCATGGAAATACAGTAGATGATTTTGGTGGTATTACATATGAGAGGATGTAAACCAAGTGGCATAGTTAAAGTGGCTAGTGATCCATTTTGATGATCGATGCCTACAGACAGAAACTAAAACAAGAGGCATACGCTGAGGATGAATAATGCTGGGTAAGCTAACTTATATCCAAGACTGCTTGTTTAAAGTGGCTGGGAGATGTTTACATATTTCCCAGACAACAACATGGTTAAAGTGGCTGATTAGAGTCAGTGTCATTGACAGTGTGTTGGAAGATGCCACTCAATGTTAGTGGTGGCTGTTAAAACAGTAACCAGAAACCTGATGGCCTTGAAAGATAGAAGCTGCTTTTTCAGTCTCTGACGGTCCCAGCTTTGATGCACCTGTCAAACTGACCTCAAGGTATCTCTGGATGACAGCGGGGTGAACAGGCAGTGGCTCGGGTGGTTGATGTCCTTGATGATCTTTATGGCCTTCCAGCATCGGGTGGTGTAGGTGTCCTCAGGACAGGTAGTTTGCCCCCGGTGAAGTGCAGACCTCACTACCATCTGGCAGGGTCTACAGTCAATCACGGACTACAGGAAGAAACCCAGCCCAGTCAGCCCGCCAGGATGTGCTGCTCCCAGGCAGACTAAATAACTTTTTTTTGAGTGCTTTTGAGGACAATACAGTGCCAGCCTCCTGAGCCTGAAGAAACATGCGCGCCTTCCTTCACTGCTGTCTGTGTGAGTAAGACATCAGTTTGTCTGTGAGGCTGCAGGCCCAGGAACTTAAAACTCCCTACCCTCTCCACTACTGTTCCATCCAGCTGGCCGGTGGGGGACATATTCAATCTCCCTGTACCAGTCTGCTGTTCCACAATCATCAAGAGGGCCACCATTGTTCCTTAGTTTTGTTCCGTTGAGTGTGAGGTTCAAGGACCTATTTCCTGACACCACACAGGGCCCTCACCTCCTCCCTGTAGGCCTACCGTTGTTGGTAATCAAGCCTACCACTGTTGTGTCGTCCCAAACTTGATGATTGAGTTGAGGCGTGCATGGCCACCAGCCGTGGGTGAACAGGGGTCCACAGAGATGCAATCTCAACCACACTGCTTGTGGCCCTAACCCATCTGGAGAAGAGGAATCACCGGGTGAGAGATGCTGTTCATCGACCCTCACCACCTGGGGGCGGCATTCAGGAACCAGTACCCAGTTGCACAGGGCGGGCTCGAGGCCCAGGGTCTCGAGCTTGATGCAACTGGGTACTATGGACTTCCTGAATGCCGAGCCCCAGGTCGATGAACAGCATTCTCCATAGGTATTCCTCTTGTCCAGATGGGTTAGGGCAGTGTGCAGTGTGGTTGAGATTGCATCCCTGTGGACCTATTTGGGCGGTCAAGCAAAGTTTGGAGTGGGTCAAGGGTGTCAGGTAGGTGGAGGTGATGTGGTCCTTGACACTCTCTCAACAAGCACTTCATGAGATGATTGTGGAGTGCAGGGGGCAGAGGGAACACCCCCAGTTACCAGCTTTCGATGGAACAGGGAACAATGGTGGCCAAGTCTTGAAGCATGTGGGAACAGCAGACTCACAGACAAATTGAATATGTCCACACAGACAGCATCGCCAGCTGGGCGCATGCTCTGAGGGCGCGGCTCTTCAACCTCAGGGCCTGCAGCCTTGCGAGGGTTGTCACGTTTAAATGTCACTCACAAACGGCTACAGATGAATCGAGAGCATCCTGGCATGGGCTGTATGCACCGCCTGGTCAGTGGCACTGTATTGTCCTCAACCAAAAAATATTTAGTCTGCCAGGGAGCAAGACATCCTGGTCCGTGACTGGGCTGGGTTTCTTCCTGTCGTCCGTGACACTGTAGACCCTGCCACATGCCTCTTGTGTCTGAGCCGTTGAATTGAGATTCTACTTTGTCTCTGTACTGGCGCTTAGCTTGTTTGATAGCCTTGCGGAGGGAATAGCTGCACTGTTTGTATTCAGTCATGTTACCAGACACCTTGCCCTGATTCAAAGCAGTGGTTCGTGCCTTCAGTTTCAGTACAGGTGCATCAAAGCTGGGACCGAGAGAATGAAAAACAGCTTCTATCTCAAGGCCATCAGACTGTTAAACAGCCACCACTAACATTCAGTGGCTACTGCCAACACACTGTCAATGACACTGACTCTCCCAGCCACTTTAATAATGGCAGAATTGATGGGAAATGATGTAAATATATCACTAGCCACTTTAAACAATGCTACCTTATATAATGTTGGGACCTTCATTATTTTATGTTTCTAGATCTGTAGGCTAGGGATCACAAAATCGACTGCATCCTTTTAAAAGGATCAAATTTAAGCTAGATGGGGGCATACTCAATTCATAAATGGTGTACCAGGGCACAGCTGGGAGTATACACTGAGGCTGCTCTGTACCATCACTCATGAGAGACTTATTTCTGTACAGATACTTTTTTAAAATGAGTAGTAAGAACTGTTTGGGTTTTGGAAAGTTATGAGATTACTTTGCAGGCTATTACTGCATTGTAGAACTGCAACTCCTCCCCCTTTGGCAGTTCTATCTTGACGGAAAATGTTATAATGGGTATGTGAAATCTTTGATTTTTTGATTTGCCTTTGATTCAGACACGGCAAGGACATCAGGGTTGGCAGAGTGTGCTAAAGCAGTGAGTAAAACAAACTTAGGGAGGAGGATTCTGATGTTGACATGCATGAAACCAAGGCTTTTTCGATCACAGAAGTCAACAAATGAGGGTGCCTGGGGACATGCAGGGCCTGGATTTACCTCCACATCATCTGAGGAACAGAGGAGGAGTAGTATGAAGTGGAGAGGCTAAAGGCTATCAGAACTGGTCGCCTAGAGCGTTGGGGACAGAGAATAAAAGGAGCAGATTTCTGGGCATGGTAGAATATATTCAGGGCATAATGTGCAGACAGGGGTATGGTGGGGTGCGGGTACAGCGGAGGTAAGCCCAGGCACTGGGTGATGATAAGAGAGGTTGTATCTCTGGACATGCTGGTTATAATGGGCTAGGTCACCACGTGTGGGAGGTCGGACAAAGGAGGTATCAGAGGTATGAAGAGTGGAACTTAGGGCTCCATTGTAAAATAAAACAATGATAACTAACCTGAACAACAAGGCATATTGACATTTGAGAGAGACATACAGCGAGGCATACAGTAATCGCAGGTGTTGATTGGGAGAGCTAGCTAAAACAACAAGTGAGACAACAACAGCTAATCAGCTAACACAACAACAGCAGGTAAAATGGCGATGACTAGGCAGAGAGGGTCGGATTAACTACACACAGAGCCTGAGTTCGCGGCTGGGGCCGACAGATAAAAAAACATATAAACAGAATGCAGTACAGTGATTAATGGACAGTCCAGTAGGCATCAGCTATGTGGCCAAGTGATCATAGTGTCCAGGGGGCAGCAGTAGATGGAACAGGGAGCTGCCACTACGCTAGCATGTGGGCGACACAGCGTTTAAAGTTAGTAGCCTGGGGGTGGTAGGGGGGTCTGCTCAGACGGAGGCCGGTTGAAGGCACAGCGGATAGAATATTCATCGGCAGACCAGTCGTGGTGGTGCGGCGGGGCGCCGTGTCGACAGAGAATCCAAGCCAGATGGCGAAAGAGGTATTGTAGAATTTAGTTTGCTTGCCCGGAGATGCGCCTTGCTCACAGCTAACTGGTGCTAGCTTCGTGGCAGGGGCGTTAGCCACTATAGTCAATCGGTAGCAGCGGTGATCCGGTGCCAAGGTCCAGAGCTTACAGCAAGGATCCGGTGGAGTATTGGGCTCTAGCCGTGTATGAGTGGGGTTCGGGTGAACAGCTGAGTAGGCCGGGAGGTGGGCCTCAGGCATAACTTCGGTACTGGGTACCACGGTGAGTGCAAGCTATGAGCTAGCTAGCTGCAAGCTGTAAGCTAGCTAGCTGCAAGCTAGCTGTGAAGATCAGAAGTAGTGGTCCAGGGATTACGGCAGGAATCCGGCGTTGTTGTGGAGAGACAGCCCGATACTGGTAGACTAGCGAGTATTATCCAGGCTAAAAACAGGGCCGGTATCTGTGCAGAAGGTAAAAGCCGCTAGCAGTGGGATCGGGGTGACATGGGAGAACTTGGAAAGGTTGGAAACCAGGTGGGCTACAGCGTGCTGGATAAATTGCAGGGATTTGATGGCACAAATGGGGAGCCCAGACAATGGCGAGTTGCAGTAGTCCAGACGGGAGATGACAAGTGCCTGGATTAGGACCTGCGCCGCTTCCTGTATGAGGTAGGGTCAGACTCTGCGTATGTTGTAGAGCATGAACCTGCAGAAGCGAAGGGCTGGGTAGGGGCTGAGTGGCAAGTGTTGGAGGAAAGGGAAAGAAAAGGAAACAAAGTAGTGATCAGAGTCCTGGAGGGAGATTATTTGGCAAACAGCTTCTAGTGAAGATGAGGTCAAGTATATTGCCTTGTGAGTTGGAGGGGATTGGGAAAGGGTGAGGGCAACAGAGGCAATGAGGGGAAAGAGAGAGTTTGAAAGAAATTAATCTAAGGCAGAAGTCAGGAGATTGAAGTCGCCAAGTAGGAAGAGCTGTGAGCCATCATCAGGAGAGGAGCTTATCAAGGTGTCAAGCTCATTGAGGAACTCTCCAAAGGCACATGGTGGGCGATAAATGACAACAATGTTAAACTTGAGTGGACAATAACAGCATGTAATTCAACAGCATACGTTTTCTGCCATGTTAGGGTATTTCCTTCTGATCTCCAAAATTTGAGTTTGTTTTTATATGGACACAACATCCTTTTAACTCATTTTGGAATGAAGAGACACTTTGACCTGAGGACCTCAGCTATAAAGAGAAGATATTGAGAGATACATTTTAATAGACTATACAATTTACATAGTTTGATTGAGGCCAGTGAGGAATAAATATTAGCCACTATGAGGCCTATTCTGTGACCATGATTGCATAACACCTTAGAAGGAAATTGTTTCTGTAATGGCTTTCTTCTGTGGACGAAGGAGAGGACCAAAGCGCAGCGTGGTTAGTGTTCATCATGTTTAATAAAGACCATAAACGGGAACACTACAAAATAACAAATGTGGGGAAAAAAACAAAACAGTTCTGTCTGGTGCAGACACACGAAGACAGAAGACAACCACCCACAAAAACCCAACACAAGACAGGCTACCTAAATATGGTTCCCAATCAGAGACAATGACTAACACCTGCCTCTGATTGAGAACCATATCAGGCCAAACATAGAAACTAGACACACAACATAGAATGCCCACTCAGCTCACATCCTGACCAACACTAAAACAAAGAAAACACAAAAGAACTATGGTCAGAACGTGACAGTTTCCCCATATTTGATACATTAATGTATCTCACCATTGCCATGGAGTTAGTGTTCATTTTAAATGGTTATGTCATATGTTCGTCACTGTTACACAACCCTCTCATTTTCATACTATGTTCATGCATGAAAAGATCAAATAGAAATTGAAGATGTTGTCTTGGCCCTGTTTCCTTGTTTTGGACTTGATAAAACTGATCCTTCCTGTGTTTCCTGTTTGATCATTTGAATGATGATAAAAACATCATGCATCGTAACATATTTATTATGGGAGAGGTGTGACGTAAGTTGGAACAAACACCTGATGTTTATAGCAACCTCATTTAGGTCCCATGTAGCTAAGTTGGTAGAGCATGGCACTTGCAATGCCAGGGTTCTGTGTTTGATTCCTGCGGGGAACCTGTATGAACAAATATGAACATTTATGCATTCTCTACTAGATAAGAGCGACTGCAAAATAACTCAAATGTAATGTAGGTGTTATGACAGAACATTCAATAATGTATTTCCAGATGATATATTAGTGATGATTTTCTTCATGGGGAATTACTTTAATCTGGCATCCAGACATGCAGGATAGCTGATAGCCTACAGGTGGCCTACTACAGCTGACATCACTATGAAAACAACTGTGTGAATGCTGCTAGAGTCAGGGTGTACTGTATAATTCTGCCATTGGCTAAGTCTGCTGTCAATCTCCACCACAATGTCCTCTCAATCAACCTACATTTGAGTTTATCGCAGTGCAACCTGATCTGAAAGATGAATTCATAATAACTTGATTTGTAAAGCTCTTTCAAACATGATGCTCAAAGCAAAGTAACATGTTCTGTTTCCTAGGAAAAGAATCCCTCAACCAATGTGAATTCAGGTTTTGCAGGTTTTGTGTGTATCTATGAAAGTGGAACTGACAGTGCTTTAACTATTTTGAAAATATGAAACAAACAAGACAATCATAATATCAGTGAAAAATAACAAATTCCCAGTTTATGCATAAGAGGTTTTAAAAACAGGAATTTTTTTACTCAAAATTGCATGCGTGCGGTAAGTGCAGTAAGATATTGTTGGCAGAATAGACGGATGCAGTTCAATGCATGATTAATATAGTTCACCAATACATTTCCTGGTAGTTTCTTGGTAGGTTGTCAATTAAAGCTGGCACAGTACATTGTTTGCTGTTTTCTGCCTCCACCCATTCAGGACGCACTGTATCAGTTTCAATATCTCAAAAACAGACGACTATAACTAAGGTCTGGTCCTAGGTAGCTCAGTTGGTAGAGCATGGTACGTGTATAGCCAGGGCAGTGGGTTTGATTCCTGCAACCATCCGTAGGTAAAATGTATGCATGCATGAGTAAGTTGTTTTGAATAAAAGTGTTTGCTAAATGGCTTATATATGATATATATTATATATATATGCAGGGAATGTTAATACAATCAAACCAGGAAGGGGAATGATCACAAGTCAGTCATAATGTGGCTAATAAGTTAGCAAACATACAGTTGAAGTCGAAGTTTACATACACCTTAGCCAAATACATTGAAACTCAGTTTTTCACAATTCCTGACATTTAATCCTAGTAAAAATTCCCTGTCTTAGGTCAGTTAGGATCACCACTTCATTTTAAGAATGTGAAATGTCAGAATAATAGATGAGAGAATCCCCAGCCGCGCCCTCAGAGCATGCGCAGACCAGCTGGCCGGTGTGTTTACGGACATATTCAATCAATCCCTATACCAGTCTGCTGTTCCCACATGCTTCAAGAGGGCCACCATTGTTCCTGTTCCCAAGAAAGCTAAGGTAACTGAGCTAAATGACTACCGCCCCGTAGCACTCACATCCGTCATCATGAAGTGCTTTGAGAGACTAGTCAAGGACCATATCACCTCCACCCTACCTGACACCCTTGACCCACTCCAATTTGCTTACCGCCCAAATAGGTCCACAGACGATGCAATCTCAACCACACTGCACACTGCCCTAACCCATCTGGACAAGAGGAATACCTATGTGAGAATGCTGTTCATCGACTACAGCTCGGCATTCAACACCATAGTACCCTCCAAGCTCGTCATCAAGCTCGAGACCCTGGGTCTCGACCCCGCCCTGTGCAACTGGGTACTGGACTTCCTGATGGGCCGCCCCCAGGTGGTGAGGGTAGGCAACAATATCTCCTCCCCGCTGATCCTCAACACTGGGGCCCCACAAGGGTGCGTTCTGAGCCCTCTCCTGTACTCCCTGTTCACCCACGACTGCGTGGCCATGCACGCCTCCAACTCAATCATCAAGTTTGCGGACGACACAACAGTGGTAGGCTTGATTACCAACAACGACGAGACGGCCTACAGGGAGGAGGTGAGGGCCCTCGGAGTGTGGTGTCAGGAAAATAACCTCACACTCAACGTCAACAAAACTAAGGAGATGATTGTGGACTTCAGGAAACAGCAGAGGGAACACCCCCATCCACATCGATGGAACAGTAGTGGAGAGGGTAGCAAGTTTTAAGTTCCTCGGCATACACATCACAGACAAACTGAATTGGTCCACTCACACAGACAGCATCGTGAGGAAGGCGCAGCAGCGCCTCTTCAACCTCAGGTGGCTGAAGAAATTCGGCTTGTCACCAAAAGCACTCACAAACTTCTACAGATGCACAATCGAGAGCATCCTGGCGGGCTGTATCACCGCCTGGTATGGCAACTGCACCGCCCTCAACCGTAAGGCTCTCCAGAGGGTAGTGAGGTCTGCACAACGCATCACCGGGGGCAAACTACCTGCCCTCCAGGACACCTACACCACCCGATGCTACAGGAAGGCCATAAAGATCATCAAGGACATCAACCACCCGAGCCACTGCCTGTTCACCCCGCTGTCATCCAGAAGGCGAGGTCAGTACAGGTGCATCAAAGCTGGGACCGAGAGACTGAAAAACAGCTTCTATCTCAAGGCCATCAGACTGTTAAACAGCCACCACTAACATTGAGTGGCTACTGCCAACACACTGTCAATGACACTGACTCTACTCCAGCCACTTTAATCATGGGAATTGATGGGAAATGATGTAAATATATCACTAGCCACTTTAAACAATGCTACCTTATATAATGTTACTTACCCTACATTGTTCTTCTCATATGCATACGTTGATACTGTACTCTATATCATCGACTGCATCCTTATGTAATACATGTATCACTAGCCACTTTAACTATGCCACTTGGTTTACATACTTATCTCATGTATATACTGTACTCGATATCATCTACTGTATCTTGCCTATGCTGCTCTGTACCATCACTCATTCACTCATTCATATATCCTTATGTACATATTCTTTATCCCCTTACACTGTGTATAAGACAGTAGTTTTTTTGGAATTGTTAGTTAGATTACTTGCTCGTTATTACTGCATTGTCGGAACTAGAAGCACAAGCATTTCGCTACACTCGCATTAACATCTGCTAACCATGTGTATGTGACAAATAAAATTTGATTTGATTTTGATTTGATTTGAGAATGATTTCTTTCAGCTTTTATTTCTTTCATCACATTCCTAGTGGGTCAGACGTTTACATACACTCAATTAGTATTTGGTAGCATTGCCATTAAATTGTTTAACTTGGGTCAAACGTTTCGGGTAGCCTTCCACAAGCTTCCCACAATAAGTTGGGTGAATTTTGGCACATTCCTCCTGACAGAGCTGGTGTAACTGAATCAGGTTTGTAAGGCCTCCTTGCTCGCACACGCTTTTTCAGTTCTGCCCACACATTTTCTATAGGATTGAGGTCAGTGCTCTGTGATGGCCACTCCAATATCTTGACTTTGCTGTCCTTAAGCCATTTTGCAACAACTTTGCAAGTATGATTAGGGTCATTGTCCATTTGGAAGACCCATTTGTGACCAAGCTTTAACTTCCTGACTGATGTCTTGAGATGTTGCTTCAATATATCCACATAATTTTCCTGTCTCATGATGCCATCTATTTTGTGAAGTGCACCAGTTCCTCCTGCAGCAAAGCACCCCCACAACATGATGCTGCCACCCCCGTGCTTCATGGTTGGCATGGTGTTCTTCGCCTTGCAAGCTTCCCACTTTTTCCTCCAAACATAACATTATGGTCAAACAGTTCTATGTTTGTTCCATCAGACCAGAGGACATTTCTCCAAAATCTACAATCTTTGTCTCCATATGCAGTTGCAAACCGTAGTCTGGTTATTTTATGGCGGTTTTGGAGCAGAGGCTTCTTCCTGCTGAGCGGCCTTTCAGGTTATGCCGATTTCGGACTCGTTTTACAGTGGATATATATGCTTTTGTACCTGTTTCCTTTCCTATATATACTTTTGTTCCTGTTCATCTCTAGGAGACAGAATGTGTCTCCTTCCTGAGCTGTATGATGACTGTGTGGTCCCATAGTGTTTATACTTGCGTATTATTGTTTGTACAGATGAAGGTGGTACCTTCAGGCGTTTGGAAATTGCTCCCAAGGATGAACCAGACTTATGGAGGTCTACATTTTTTCCTGAGGTCTTGGCTTATTATTCCATGATGTCAAGCAAAGAGGAACTGAGTTTGAAGGAAGGCCTTGAAATACATCCACAGGTACACCTCCAATTGACTCAATTTTTTTTAAATTAGCCTAACAGAAGCTTCTAAAGCCATGAAATTTCTCAAGCTGTTTAAAGGTACTGTCAACTTAGTGCAGTAGATCTAGCTGGTCTGTCATAATATAATAGAGACAGTAGATCTAGCTGGTCTGTCATAATATAATAGAGACAGTAGATCTAGCTGGTCTGTCATAATATAGTAGAGACAGCAGATCTAGCTTGTCTGTCATAATATAATAGAGACAGTAGATCTAGCTGGTCTGTCATAAAATAATAGAGACAGTAGATCTAGCTGCTCTGTCATAATATAATAGAGACAGTAGATCTAGCTGGTCTGTCATAATATAATAGAGACAGTAGCTCTAGCTGGTCTGTCATAATACAATAGAGACAGCAGATAAAGCTGGTCTGTCATAATATAATAGAGACAGTAGATCTAGCGTGTCTGTAATAATATAATATAGACTAGATCTAGCTGGTCTGTCATAATAAAATAGAGACAGCAGATATAGCTGGTCTGTCAAATTATAATATAGACAGTAGATCTAGCTGGTCTGTCATATTATAATAGAGACAGTAGATCTAGCTGGTCTGTCATAATATAATAGATACAGTAGATCTAGCTGGTCTGTTATAATATAATAGAGACAGTAGATCTAGCTGGTCTGTCATAATACAATAGAGACAGCAGATATAGCTGGTCTGTCATAATATAATAGAGGCAGTAGATCTAGCTGGTATGTCATAATATAATAAGTGCCAGTCAGCCAGGATCTGCCGGAACCACCAGCCAGCCAGGATCCGCCAGTCAGCCAGGATCCGCCAGTTAGCCAGGATCCGCCAGTCTGCCAGGATCCGCCAGTCAGCCAGGATCCACCAGTCTGCCAGGATCCGCCAGTCTGCCAGGATCCGCCAGTCAGCCAGGATCCACCAGAAGTGCCAGTCAGCCAGGATCCGCCAGTCTGCCAGGATCCGCCAGTCTGCCAGGATCCACCAGTCTGCCAGGATCCACCAGTCTGCCAGGATCCACCAGTCTGCCAGGATCCGCCAGAACTGCCAGTCGGCCAGGATCCGCCAGTCTGCCAGGATCCGCCAGTCTGCCAGGATCCGCCAGAACTGCCAGTCGGCCAGGATCTGCCAGTCGGCCAGGATCCGCCAGTCTGCCAGGATCCGCCAGTCTGCCAGGATCCGCCAGTCAGCCAGGATCCGCCAGTCAGCCAGGATCCGCCAGTCAGCCAGGATCCGCCAGTCAGCCAGGATCCGCCAGTCAGCCAGGATCCGCCAGTCAGCCAGGATCCACCAGTCAGCCAGGATCCGCCAGAAGTGCCAGTCAGCCAGGATATGCCGGAACCACCAGCCAGCCAGGATCTGGTAGATCCATCAACCTGCCTGAGCTTCCTCTCACTCCTGAGCTTCCTCTCACTCCTGAGCTTCCTCTCACTCCCGAGCTTCCTCTCGGTCCCGAGCTTCCTCTCGGTCCCGAGCTTCCTCTCGGTCCCGAGCTTCCCCTCGGTCCCGAGCTTCCCCTCGGTCCCGAGCTACCTCAGTCCAGTGGGGCCCGTTGTTAGGTTTCCTAGGCCAAGGTTAGCGGCGAGGGTCGCCACTCAAGGGACACTAAGGAGGTGGACTAAGACAATTATGGAGTGGGGTCCACGTCCAGCACCAGAGCCGCCACCGCGGACAGATGCCCACCCAGACCCTCCCCTACAGGTTTAGGTTGTGCGTTCGGGAGTCCGCACCTTAGGGGGGGGGTTCTGTCACGCCCTGGTCAAAGTATTTTGTGTTTATCTTTATGTATTTGGTCAGGCCAGGGTGTGGCATGGGGTTTTTGTAATTGTGGTGTGTTTGTCTTGGGGTTTTGGTGGTGGTATTGGGATTGTAGCTTAGTGGGTTATCTAGCAAAGTCTATGGCTGTCTGGAATGGTTCTCAATCAGAGGCAGGTGCTTATCGTTGTCTCTGATTGGGAACCATATTTAGGCAGCCATATTCTTTGAGTTTGTCGTGGGTGATTGTCCTTAGTGTCCTATGTGTACTCTCGGTTAGTTTGCACTAGATAGGCTGTTTCGGTTTCGATTACGTTTATTGTTTTGTGTAGTGTTCGTGTTTCTTTATTTTATTAAACATGAATCTCAATCGACACGCTGCAGTTTGGTCCGACTCTCCTTCATCACCACTAGAAAACCGTTACAGTCTGTTATAATATAATAGAGACAGTAGATCTAGCTGCTCTGTCATAATACAATAGAGACAGCAGATATAGCTGGTCTGTCATAATATAATAGAGACAGTAGATCTAGCTGCTCTGTCATAATATAATAAAGACAGTTGATCTAGCTGGTCCGTCATAATATAATAGAAGCAGTAGATCTAGCTGGTCTGTCAAATTATAATAGAATAAGTACATTTTCTTTGGGAAACAACACATTTCACTGCACCTTTCCGGTGAAGCCAGTCTACAAGGAGCTGCCAGTCTGTAAGGAGCTGCCAGTCTGCACGGAGCTGCCGGTCTGCACGGAGCTGCCGGTCTGCACGGAGCTGCCGGTCTGCACGGAGCTGCCGGTCTGCACGGAGCTGCCGGTCTGCACGGAGCTGCCGGTCTGCACGGAGCTGCCGGTCTGCACGGAGCTGCCGGTCTGCACGGAGCTGCCGGTCTGCACGGAGCTGCCGGTCTGCACGGAGCTGCCGGTCTGCACGGAGCTGTCGGTCTGCACGGAGCTGTCAGTCTGCACGGAGCTGCCAGTCTGCACGGAGCTACCAGTCTGCAAGGAGCTGCCAGTCTGCAAGGAGCTTCCAGTCTGCACGGAGCCACCAGAGCTGTCAGCCTACATGGAGCAGCCAGAGATGTCAGTCTGCATAGAGCAGCCAGTCTGCATGGAGCTGTCAGTCTGCAAGGAGCTGTCAGTCTGCAAGGAGCTGTCAGTCTGCAAGGAGCTGTCAGTCTGCACGGAGCTGTCAGTCTGCACGGAGCTGTCAGTCTGCACGGAGCTGTCAGTCTGCAAGAAGCCGCCAGAGCTGTCAGCCTATATGGAGCAGCTAGTGCCGCCAGTCTGCCCAGCGCCGCCAGTGCCCCCCGTCTGCCCAGCGCCGTCAGTCTGCCCAGCGCCGCCAGTCTGCCCAGAATCGCCAGTCTGCCCAGCACCGCCAGTCTGCCCAGCGTCGCCAGTCTGCCCAGCGCCACCAGTCTGCCCAGCATCGCCAGTCTGCCCAGCATCGCCAGGCTGCCCAGCACTGCCAGTCTGCCTAGCGTCGCCAGTCTGCCCAGCCAGCCAGACTCTTCCAGATCTGCCAGTCAGCCAGACTCTTCCAGATCTGCCAGTCAACCAGACTCTTCCAGATCTGCCAGTCAACCAGACTCTTCCAGATCTGCCAGTCAACCAGACTCTTCCAGATCTGCCAGTCAACCAGACTCTTCCAGATCTGCCAGTCAACCAGACTCTTCCAGATCTGCCAGTCAACCAGACTCTTCCAGATCTGCCAGTCAACCAGAATCTTCCAGGTCCGCCAGTCAACCAGGATCCGCCAGTCGGCCAGGAGCCGCCAGTCTGCCAGGATCCGCCAGTCTGCCAGGATCCGCCAGAACTGCCAGTCGGCCAGGATCCGCCAGTCGGCCAGGATCCGCCAGAAGTGCCAGTCAGCCAGGATCTGCCGGAACCACCAGCCAGCCAGGATCCGCCAGTCAGCCAGGATCCGCCAGTCAGCCAGGATCCGCCAGTCAGCCAGGATCCGCCAGTCTGCCAGGATCCGCCAGTCTGCCAGGATCCGCCAGTCAGCCAGGATCCACCAGTCAGCCAGGATCCGCCAGAACTGCCAGTCTGCCAGGATCCGCCAGTCTGCCAGGATCCGCCAGTCTGCCAGGATACGCCAGTCTGCCAGGATCCGCCAGTCAGCCAGGATCCACCAGAAGTGCCAGTCAGCCAGGATCCGCCAGTCTGCCAGGATCCGCCAGTCTGCCAGGATCCACCAGTCTGCCAGGATCCACCAGTCTGCCAGGATCCGCCAGAACTGCCAGTCGGCCAGGATCCGCCAGTCTGCCAGGATCCGCCAGAACTGCCAGTCGGCCAGGATCTGCCAGTCGGCCAGGATCTGCCAGTCTGCCAGGATCCGCCAGTCTGCCAGGATCCGCCAGTCAGCCAGGATCTGCCAGTCGGCCAGGATCTGCCAGTCTGCCAAGATCCGCCAGTCTGCCAGGATCCGCCAGTCAGCCAGGATCCGCCAGTCAGCCAGGATCCGCCAGTCAGCCAGGATCCGCCAGTCAGCCAGGATCCGCCAGTCAGCCAGGATCCACCAGTCAGCCAGGATCCGCCAGAAGTGCCAGTCAGCCAGGATATGCCGGAACCACCAGCCAGCCAGGATCTGGTAGATCCATCAACCTGCCTGAGCTTCCTCTCACTCCTGAGCTTCCTCTCACTCCTGAGCTTCCTCTCACTCCTGAGCTTCCTCTCACTCCTGAGCTTCCTCTCGGTCCCGAGCTTCCTCTCGGTCCCGAGCTTCCTCTCGGTCCCGAGCTTCCTCTTGGTCACGAGCTTCCCCTCGGTCCCGAGCTTCCCCTCGGTCCCGAGCTTCCCCTCGGTCCCGAGCTTCCCCTCGGTCCCGAGCTACCTCAGTCCAGTGGGGCCCATTGTTAGGTTTCCTAGGCCAAGGTTAGCGGCGAGGGTCGCCACTCAAGGGACACTAAGGAGGTGGACTAAGACAATTATGGAGTGGGGTCCACGTCCAGCACCAGAGCCGCCACCGCGGACAGATGCCCACCCAGACCCTCCCCTACAGGTTTAGGTTGTGCGTTCGGGAGTCCGCACCTTAGGGGGGGGGGTTCTGTCACGCCCTGGTCAAAGTATTTTGTGTTTATCTTTATGTATTTGGTCAGGCCAGGGTGTGGCATGGGGTTTTTGTAATTGTGGTGTGTTTGTCTTGGGGTTTTGGTGGTGGTATTGGGATTGTAGCTTAGTGGGTTATCTAGCAAAGTCTATGGCTGTCTGGAATGGTTCTCAATCAGAGGCAGGTGCTTATCGTTGTCTCTGATTGGGAACCATATTTAGGCAGCCATATTCTTTGAGTTTGTCGTGGGTGATTGTCCTTAGTGTCCTATGTGTACTCTCGGTTAGTTTGCACTAGATAGGCTGTTTCAGTTTCGATTACGTTTATTGTTTTGTGTAGTGTTCGTGTTTCTTTATTTTATTAAACATGAATCTCAAACGACACGCTGCAGTTTGGTCCGACTCTCCTTCATCACCACTAGAAAACCGTTACAGTCTGTTATAATATAATAGAGACAGTAGATCTAGCTGCTCTGTCATAATACAATAGAGACAGCAGATATAGCTGGTCTGTCATAAATCAAATCAAATCAAATCAAATTTTATTTGTCACATACACATGGTTAGCAGATGTTAATGCGAGTGTAGCGAAATGCTTGTGCTTCTAGTTCCGACAATGCAGTAATAACGAGCAAGTAATCTAACTAACAATTCCAAAAAAAACTACTGTCATACACAGTGTAAGGGGATAAAGAATATGTACATAAGGATATATGAATGAGTGATGGTACAGAGCAGCATAGGCAAGATACAGTAGATGATATCGAGTACAGTATATACATATGAGATAAGTATGTAAACCAAGTGGCATAGTTAAAGTGGCTAGTGATACATGTATTACATAAGGATGCAGTCGATGATATAGAGTACAGTATCAACGTATGCATATGAGATGAACAATGTAGGGTAAGTAACATTATATAAGGTAGCATTGTTTAAAGTGGCTAGTGATATATTTACATCATTTCCCATCGATTCCCATGATTAAAGTGGCTGGAGTAGAGTCAGTGTCATTGACAGTGTGTTGGCAGTAGCCACTCAATGTTAGTGGTGGCTGTTTAACAGTCTGATGGCCTTGAGATAGAAGCTGTTTTTCAGTCTCTCGGTCCCAGCTTTGATGCACCTGTACTGACCTCGCCTTCTGGATGGCAGCGGGGTGAACAGGCAGTGGCTCGGGTGGTTGATGTCCTTGATGATCTTTATGGCCTTCCTGTAGCATCGGGTGGTGTAGGTGTCTTGGAGGGCAGGTAGTTTGCCCCGGTGATGCGTTGTGCAGACCTCACTACCCTCTGGAGAGCCTTACGGTTGAGGGCGGTGCAGTTGCCATACCAGGCGGTGATACAGCCCGCCAGGATGCTCTCGATTGTGCATCTGTAGAAGTTTGTGAGTGCTTTTGGTGACAAGCCGAATTTCTTCAGCCTCCTGAGGTTGAAGAGGCGCTGCTGCGCCTTCCTCACGATGCTGTCTGTGTGAGTGGACCAATTCAGTTTGTCTGTGATGTGTATGCCGAGGAACTTAAAACTTGCTACCCTCTCCACTACTGTTCCATCGATGTGGATGGGGGGGTGTTCCCTCTGCTGTTTCCTGAAGTCCACAATCATCTCCTTAGTTTTGTTGACGTTGAGTGTGAGGTTATTTTCCTGACACCACACTCCGAGGGCCCTCACCTCCTCCCTGTAGGCCGTCTCGTCGTTGTTGGTAATCAAGCCTACCACTGTTGTGTCGTCCGCAAACTCGCTTCGCGTTCCTAGGAAACATAATATAATAGAGACAGTAGATCTAGCTGCTCTGTCATAATATAATAAAGACAGTTGATCTAGCTGGTCCGTCATAATATAATAGAAGCAGTAGATCTAGCTGGTCTGTCAAATTATAATAGAATAAGTACATTTTCTTTGGGAAACAACACATTTCACTGCACCTATCCGGTGAATGCGACAATAAAACATATTTTAATCCAATATCAAAAATACAAGATACACAATTCAAAACTGTTATTTTTGAAGTGTTGAATAGAAAGAATAGTGGATGACAAATGTTATTTTCCATACAGTATTTGACATGCACATTTTTAAACGTTTTTTTACCATTTGTATCCAATGGCAGGTTGTGAGCATTTTGAGAAATGTTACTTTTACAGTTTCATTAACCTTGTACAAAACATCAGAAATAGGGGTGCTCTATAGCAGTTGGCTAATGTGAAAACGTATTACGGTGTTGTCTGCCATTTCTGCCCCATGCAACATTGTAAAAGATCACCTTTTCTATGTGACTTGTCAACTGATACAGTATCGCCTGTCTCTCTGCTTGGCAAAATTCATCAGCTTACAGTGTATCAATGAAATTCAGATAATGAGTGATATATATTGTTATATACAACCCAGGTATTTCAGCAGTGCATTGTACACTTCAACTATGTCCTATTGAAGCATACTGGCTGATGGAGAATGATGATGTGGTATTTACAGCCACATCCATATATGATTTGGTTTTACCTTCCAACATAAATTGATGTCAAATTGATGCATTTATAAGGTAAAAATATAGACATTTACAATGTTCAGAAGTTATCAAACTATATAATTTAACTAGGCACTACATCATTTTGGTTCAGTAGTTAACAGTTTTGAGAAGTGTGACTAAGTGATGACAAGAAAATCATATCAAAAGTAAAGTGAATATTGCATTTTGAAAAGCAGATACTTAGATTGAATATGTTACCAAATTGAAAGAGTGATTTGGTGCAGTGGACAAGTGACATTGTGAATAATTTTGTTGTACTCAGTGAATTGAAAATGTGCTTAGAGTTATGAAACATGAGCTGTTGTGATAATCTGTTTAGATAGTTGCGCTTAGAGTTGCGAAAATGTACAAAATACTTGTGAAATTGCAAGAAAGTGATTTAAAAATAATAATAGTAGGTTATATTTAACCTCAGCTCAGGATCCTTATCATCACGTGAGAGACTGGGGGTAAATTACTTTCCCCTTTCCTCAATGAACCACCCATATATACACATAACCATGCGGGTAGAATTATTCACCATACACAAGAAAATGATCCACAGATGAATGTTGAAGATGTTGTTTCCACTCTGAAATAATAGTTATACACTTTTATAAAACTCTGTGTGTGTGTGTGTGTGTGTGTGTGTGTGTGTGTGTATCAATGACTGTATACAATGTATGAAGGTGCATGTGTGTGTGTGTTTTGGTCTGATCACTTAAGAATGCTTTTTGATGCAGTGTATGCTGGGAAGACGCTGAGCCAGGGTTAGAGTAGTACAGAAGGTGTCATATGCTGAGGCAGTGAAGACAGTAGTAAAGGAAGATGGGTCCGTGAGCTAGGTTGAAGATGACATTGTTAGTAGGCCGAGGCCAATAGAGACCGATAGGAATAACATGTGCTTCAGTAAGGTTGACTTCTTAGCGGTCATAGCCATGGTTATCAACTCTACTGCATTAAACATAAGTCACCAATAATAGATGTTGTGGTGGCAACTGCAGAGAAGTTCTTGGGTGTTCAAGATTTTATTGCAGAAGAATTACAAGGTGTGTAGAAAGACAGCGTCCGTTCTCCCAGGCTGCTGACCTTGTGTAGGATCAGACAGGGCCAAAGTAGTGGAATAGTAGTGCGGTTTTAATGGGTGTAGAGCAGGTTTTCCCAAACTCGGTCCTGGGGACCCCAAGGGGAGCACATTTTGGTTTTTGCCCTAGCACTGTCTACACAGCCGATTCAAATAATCAAAGCTTGATGATGAGTTGATTATTTGAATCAGCAGGCAGTGATGCAACCGGTCACGATGCTCTCTGTTGCAGCTGTAGAACTTTTTGAGGATCTGGGGACCCATTTCAAATCTTTTCAGTTTCCTGAGGGGGTAAAGGTGTTGTCGTGCCCTCTTAACGACTGTCTTGGTGTGTTGGGACCATGATAGTTAGTTGGTAATGTGGACACCAAGGAACTTGAAACGCTCGTCATGCTCCACTACAGCCCCGTTGATGTTAATGGAGACCTGTTCGGCCCGCCTTTTCCTGTAGTTCACGATCAGCTCCTTTGTCTTGCTCACATTGAGGGAGAGGTTGTTGTCCTGGCACCACTCTGCCAGTTCTCTGACCTCCTCCCTATAGGCTGTTTCATCACTGTTGTGTTGTCAGTGGTAGGCCTGATAACCGAATTTTAGTGGGTCTAGGGTATCCGGGAGGATGCTGTTTATGTGAGCCATGACCAGCCAGCCTTTAAGCTGATTCAAAGCACTCCAGAGGAATACATTTAATTCTCCAGTATTTGATTAAAATGTTTCAAGGACAAAATTAAATATATTTAAGTATTTTTTTGTAGTGGGGACAGTAACAGAAATCTCTAAAAAATTATACTTGAAGAAATTTTATAATTTTGTAATGTTTTACAAATGTTTTATGTTAATTTGTTGTATGTTTATTTTTTAGCTCACATAATATCATTTAAAAGTATGTATTACGGTGTCAGTAATAGAATAAATGTGGCAAAAACAAATGTAGACATTCTAACCAATTTCTAAAACATCCAAAATATTTGTTTACAATGGGGGAGGAGTGCCAAGATGGAGGAACTGTGGCTTCAACACAGCGCCCCCCATTGGTCATCTAGTGCAAAGCATTGATTTCCATTAGTTACTATAGCCACAAAGTCAAAATTGGCATTCGTAAAAATTAATGCAAACAAAAAATGTGCTTTTTGGGCTTAGTTTAAAGTTAGGGTTAAGCACAATGTTAGCAGTGTGGTTAAGTTTAGGTTTAAGATCAGATTTTTAAAATATATATACATTTTCGAAATGGGCGTGGTTTGTAACTTTGTGGCTGTGGTAACTAGTGATTACCGGGAAGACACTGACAGAGGATTTCTAAAATGGCGACGTCTTTAGGAGCTAACACTTACAATAGACAAAATTGGGAAGACGCGGTATGTTTTAAGTGATATTTTTCAGTTAATCTGAAAGGAAAATGGCATGTGTAATTTTTATTCTGCGATATTGATTGCGTCAATAAGCAGTGGTACTAGAGATACGTTTAGTGTTTTCCTGGGAGCTCGCTTAGCTAACTAGCTAATGGCAAATGGTTTCTAGCTAGCTAAGTCGTTGCCCTTTTAATAGTTAGCAAAATAAACATTCACAGCTGCGTAGCTAAAAATGTAATGTTCTTGAACTATTTAATCGATTATTCAAAGTAGCTAGCTAGTTAATTTGTAAAATATCAGATTTTTAGCTTTGTTGTTAGCTAACCACGTTACTAGTAGCTACTGTACGTTAGCTAGCTAACGTTAATTGTTTTGTTTTTTGCCATCTTCCACAGGATTTTCCCATTCTCTGCCAGACATGTCTTGGAGAGAATCCTTATATTCGAATGGTACGTTTAATCTATTCTCTGACTTCGGGTTAATGTTATCTGGGAACTAAATAACGTTAGCCCATTATCATGGGTATCCGTTCATTAACAGTAACATTACACATACCATAAGTCATTGGACGAAGAGCGTCTTCTGTAGGGGGAAGTTGTATTAATTAAGATCCCCGACACTCAATCTGAAACATTAACACGTATCACTTGCGGTACGTTTTTGAAAGGACATAGACTGTTATATATATATATATATATATATATATATATAACATATTTTAAAAAGGTTAACTTGATACACACCTTCATAGGTTTAGTGTAGCCATATATCCATGTTTGGAGACGGAAGACAAGTGTGTAAGCGTAACTCGGGAAGTGCAGCAGAAGTGTAGATTGTCAGATGGAGTCACCCGTAGCTGTATGGATCTGCTCAAAACCGCTACAATAAGTGCTTATTTTTGTTATAACTATGTTTTTCTCTGATGGAAGGTAAGGGCCATATAGTTCGAAAGCCGTATCCCAAGCATTCATTGACGTTTCTAAGCGTTGAAACACAGTTTCGGGATTGTAGCTCACTCGAGGCAGTCATGGGCAAAGCTAATGGCTTAGAACTGTTGGCATAAGGCTGCTTAGAGTTTTTGAGAGCTAGGAGCTAACCACCTTTTTGCTAAATGTATGTCCATGTAGCTGAATCTTTAATTGACATGTCCTGCTAGATATGGTAATTCAAAACAGGTACTCATCCTGTATCACAATCTGTTTGTTTTTTTGCTAGACCAAGGAGAAGTATGGCAAGGAGTGCAAGGTAAGAAATTCACAAGTGCATTAATGCTCAATTGGATTAATCAGTCACAGTTACACATATAGCAGAGTTCTCCAACATATAGCAGAGTTCTCCAACATAGGTTCTGAGGAGAAACCCTGTACATAAGTAGAGTACCCTGCTACAGAGTATGCCACTGCAATCTAAACATTCACTGAACTCCTGCTTCCTCTATGTCCTTCTTAGATATGTGCCAGACCATTCACTGTGTTCCGATGGTGTCCTGGGACCCGCATGCGCTTCAAGAAGACAGAGGCGTGCCAGACGTGCAGCAAGATAAAGAATGTCTGTCAGACCTGCCTGCTGGATCTAGAGTATGGTGAGTCAACACGGACAGGGTTTGGATCAGGTTATATCTGTACCATCCAGAGAATGACTACACGCACACAGAGTTGTACAGGTATATAAAAAAAAAAGTTGCATGTCCGACAAGTTCAGAGTGGATGTTCATTTTCATTACTCCTTCATCTAGGCTTGCCAATACAGGTCCGAGACACTGGTCTGTCAATCAAGGACGACGTGCCAAAATCAGATGTGAACAAGGAATACTACACACAGAACATGGAAAGAGAGGTGATATATTTTCCCTTATTCAAGATCAAAGGTAGTTGGTAACATGATCTGAGTCCCGTGTGTAATCTTCTAATTGTGTGACGGCCGTAATGTTACCAGACAGATCAATGTTTACATTCTGTCGTCTAGCCTAAGTCTGCTTGGTTCGTAAATATCCTAACAGTGTGTTCATGCCAAGAGGGTTCAGATAGCACCCTTTGACCCTTCTCATTTTCCCTTGAAGATTCCAGACAATGTTTACTCGCCAAGTCACATGACTCATTCACGAGGACCACCCAGAAATGTCTGGTCTTTGGTCCTCTGGTCTTAGTTGTGTACCTTCCGTGGCCAGGTCATTGGTCATTATTTCAGTCTTCATGAGATCTGGTATATTTAAATGGTTCAAATTTCGGTGAAATGCATTCACTTGACAGTCGCTCTCTCCTGACTGCAGATAGGGAACTCTGATGGTACCCGGCCTGTGGGTCTCCTGGGTAAGGCCCCCAGCTCTAGTGACATGCTGCTGAAGCTAGCCCGCACCACACCTTACTACAAGAGGAACAGACCACATATCTGTTCCTTCTGGGTGAAGGGAGAGTGTAAGAGAGGAGAGGAGTGTCCTTACAGGTGAGCAACTGTCAACATCATGAAACCATAGGTGCAAAGAAATACATGGCACATGTTAAACATTGGGCAGTTGTTGACTTATGAGCCAATGGGAAAAAGTAAATGCAGTGGCACAGGTCTGGTTCTCGACTTTGGCCAAGATAAGAAGATTGTTTCCAAGATGTTGACAGACGTTTTGCTTTAACTCTCATTATCTCTGAACTACTGCACTCCAGGCATGAGAAGCCAACTGATCCAGACGATCCCCTGGCAGACCAGAACATTAAGGACCGTTACTATGGTATCAACGACCCTGTGGCTGACAAGCTGCTGAAGAGAGCCTCCACCATGCCGAGACTGGACACTCCAGAGGACAAGTCCATCACTACACTGTATGTGGGGGGGCTCGGAGACTCCATCACAGACTCTGAACTCAGGTGAGTGCCTGCCCAGAATAATACATTTTAACTCCAATTGAGTAAAAATGTACTCATTTACAGGAATGGCCTGTGGAATAGTTACAGGGGAGAGGAGGCGGGATAAATGAGCCAATATAACTGCTTGCCCCCCAACAGGAACCATTTCTACCAGTTTGGGGAGATCCGAACCACCACCATCGTTCAGAGGCAGCAGTGTGCCTTCATCCAGTTTGCCACCCGTCAGGCTGCAGAGTTAGCTGCTGAGAAATCCTTCAACAAGCTCATTATCAACGGTCGTAGACTCAACGTCAAATGGGGCAGGTAAAGTACCATCCTATGATATGACAGTCTCATGCACTTCCACCTGTGGTTCCTAATACTAGTGACAGATGGCTGTGGCAGCAGGTACCTGTGTTTCTGTTGACTGATTGCTCTGTTATCACAGATATTGCAAGTAAAAGCACCTCCAGTGTGACATGAGTTGATGTGATGGACTGACTGTGTTGTTCTGTTCCAGGTCCCAGGGAGAGGGGGGAAGGAGGGACGGGAGAGGGGGGAAGGACGGAAGGGGAGAAGGGCTGACTGAGATGGGGCTGAAGCTGGAGCCGGTACCTGGGCTGCCTGGAGGTGAGAGCTATACACAGGGAGAATCTCAATTTAATTTCCTTGATTCCTAGCTACCTCTGTCTATCACCTCATCCTCAAAACTCCATTTGATGAGAAGGTCAGAGGATGAGGGACCTCAGACCTCTTCCAATGGGGTTTGAGAAGGAGGCTAGAAGATAGGAACCAGGGTTGTCGCAGTGACCGTATTATCGCCACACCGGTAGTCATGACCGCAGTAAAATTCTATGTGACTCGGTCACGATAATCTCCTCTTGTGCACTGAGGACATGCATTAGTAGTACCCAACTCGCTAACACTCATAAGGTCACTAAGGGTCTGGTACTCAGAGCTCTATTGCCCCTCTAACCACTCTGACATCAATGCAATCGAAAACACATCAAACACTACGTGCTTTTAAAACTCACCTCACTGTGATTGATTCATTTAAAGAAAGAAGTTCAACAACATGTTGTAACTGAGTGGGTAACGTGGTCATTGTAGATTTTGTTTCAAATTCTAACACAAGGAAATGGACAGCCCCCCCACCCCCCCAAAAAAACAGAATTAAAATAATGATGGCCTACTGTAGGGCTGGGTGATATTTTTATTTTATTTTTTATTTCACCTTTATTTAACCAGGTAGGCTAGTTGAGAACAAGTTCTCATTTACAACTGCGACCTGGCCAAGATAAAGCATAGCAGTGTGAGCAGACAACACAGAGTTACACATGGAATAAACAAATTAACAAGTCAATAACACAGTAGAAAACAAAGGGGAGTCTATATACAATGTACAATGTGTGCAAAAGGCATGAGGAGGTAGACGAATAGTTACAATTTTGCAGATTAACACTGGAGTGATATATGATCAGATGGTCATGTACAGGTAGAGATATTGGTGTGCAAAAGAGCAGAAAAGTAAATAAATAACAGTATGGGGATGAGGTAGGTGAAAATGGGTGGGCTATTTACCAATAGACTATGTACAGCTGCAGCGATCGGTTAGCTGCTCAGATAGCTGATGTTTGAAGTTGGTGAGGGAGATAAAAGTCTCCAACTTCAGCGATTTTGCAATTCGTTCCAGTCACAGGCAGCAGAGTACTGGAACGAAAGGCGGCCAAATGAGGTGTTGGCTTTAGGGATGATCAGTGAGATACACCTGCTGGAGCGCGTGCTACGGATGGGTGTTGCCATCGTGACCAGTGAACTGAGATAAGGCGGAGCTTTACCTAGCATGGACTTGTAGATGACCTGGAGCCAGTGGGTCTGGCGACGAATATGTAGCGAGGGCCAGCCGACTAGAGCATACAAGTCGCAGTGGTGGGTGGTATAAGGTGCTTTAGTGACAAAACGGATGGCACTGTGATATACTGCATCCAGTTTGCTGAGTAGAGTGTTGGAAGCCATTTTGTAGATGACATCGCCGAAGTCGAGGATTGGTAGGATAGTCAGTTTTACTAGGGTAAGCTTGGCGGCGTGAGTGAAGGAGGCTTTGTTGCGGAATAGAAAGCCGACTCTTGATTTGATTTTTGATTGGAGGTGTTTGATATGAGTCTGGAAGGAGAGTTTGCAGTCTAGCCAGACACCTAGGTACTTATAGATGTCCACATATTCAAGGTCGGAACCATCCAGGGTGGTGATGCTAGTCGGGCATGCGGGTGCAGGCAGCGATCGGTTGAAAAGCATGCATTTGGTTTTATTAGCGTTTAAGAGGAGTTGGAGGCCACGGAAGGAGTGTTGTATGGCATTGAAGCTTGTTTGGAGGTTAGATAGCACAGTGTCCAATGACGGGCCGAAAGTATATAGAATGGTGTCGTCTGCGTAGAGGTGGATCAGGGAATCGCCCGCAGCAAGAGCAACATCATTGATATACACAGAGAAAAGAGTCGGCCCGAGAATTGAACCCTGTGGTACCCCCATAGAGACTGCCAGAGGACCGGACAGCATGCCCTCCGATTTGACACACTGAACTCTGTCTGCAAAGTAATTGGTGAACCAGGCAAGGCAGTCATCCGAAAAACCGAGGCTACTGAGTCTGCCGATGAGAATATGGTGATTGACAGAGTCGAAAGCCTTGGCAAGGTCGATGAAGACGGCTGCACAGTACTGTCTTTTATCGATGGCGGTTATGATATCGTTTAGTACCTTGAGTGTGGCTGAGGTGCACCCGTGACCGGCTCGGAAGCCAGATTGCACAGCGGAGAAGGTACGGTGGGATTCGAGATGGTCAGTGACCTGTTTGTTGACTTGGCTTTCGAAGACCTTAGATAGGCAGGGCAGGATGGATATAGGTCTGTAACAGTTTGGGTCCAGGGTGTCTCCCCCTTTGAAGAGGGGGATGACTGCGGCAGCTTTCAATCCTTGGGGATCTCAGACGATATGAAAGAGAGGTTGAACAGGCTGGTAATAGGGGTTGCGACAATGGCGGCGGATAGTTTCAGAAATAGGGGTCCAGATTGTCAAGCCCAGCTGATTTGTACGGGTCCAGGTTTTGCAGCTCTTTCAGAACATCTGCTATCTGGATTTGGGTAAAGGAGAACTTGGAGAGGCTTGGGCGAGGAGCTGCCGGGGGAGGAGCTGTTGGCCGAGGTTGGAGTAGCCAGGCGGAAGGCATGGCCAGCCGTTGAGAAATGCTTTTGAAGTTTTCGATAATCATGGATTTATCGGTGGTGACCGTGTTACCTAGCCTCAGTGCAGTGGGCAGGTGGGAGGAGGTGCTCTTGTTCTCCATAGACTTCACAGTGTCCCAGAACTTTTTGGAGTTGGAGCTACAGGATGCAAACTTCTGCCTGAAGAAGCTGGCCTTAGCTTTCCTGACTGACTGCGTGTATTGGTTCCGGACTTCCCTGAACAGTTGCATATCACGGGGACTATTCGATGCTATTGCAGTCCGCCACAGGATGTTTTTGTGCTGGTCGAGGGCAGTCAGGTCTGGGGTGAACCAAGGACTGTATCTGTTCTTAGTTCTGCATTTTTGAACGGAGCATGCTTATCTAAAATGGTGAGGAAGTTACTTTTAAAGAATGACCAGGCATCCTCAACTGACGGGATGAGGTCGATGTCCTTCCAGGATACACGGGCCAGGTCGATTAGAAAGGCCTGCTCACAGAAGTGTTTTAGGGAGCGTTTGACCGTGATGAGGGGTGGTCGTTTGACTGCGGCTCCGTAGCGGATACAGGCAATGAGGCAGTGATCGCTGAGATCCTGGTTGAAGACAGCAGAGGTGTATTTGGAGGGGCAGTTGGTCAGGATGACGTCTATGAGGGTGCCCTTGTTTACAGAGTTAGGGTTGTACCTGGTGGCTTCCTTGATGATTTGTGTGAGATTGAGGGCATCTAGCTTAGATTGTAGGACTGGCGGGGTGTTAAGCATATCCCAGTTTAGGTCACCTAACAGAACAAACTCTGAGGCTAGATGGGGGCGATCAATTCACAAATGGTGTCCAGGGCACAGCTGGGAGCTGAGGGGGTCGGTAGCAGGCGGCAACAGTGAGAGACTTATTTCTGGAGAGAGTAATTTTCAAAATTAGTAGTTCGAACTGTTTGGGTATGGACCTGGAAAGTATGACATTACTTTGCAGGCTATCTCTGCAGTAGACTGCAACTCCTCCCCCTTTGGCAGATCTATCTTGACGGAAGATGTTATAGTTGGGTATGGAAATCTCTGAATTTTTGGTGGCCTTCCTGAGCCAGGATTCAGACACAGCAAGGACATCAGGGTTAGCAGAGTGTGCTAGAGCAGTGAGTAAAACAAACTTAGGGAGGAGGCTTCTGATGTTGACATGCATGAAACCAAGGCTTTTATGATCACAGAAGTCAACAAATGAGGGTGCCTGGGGACATGCAGGGCCTGGGTTTACCTCCACATCACCCGCGGAACAGAGAAGGAGTAGTATGAGGGTGCGGCTAAAGGCTATCAAAACTGGTCGCCTAGAGCGTTGGGGACAGAGAATAAGAGGAGCAGGTTTCTGGGCATGGTAGAATATATTCAGGGCATAATGCGCAGACAGGGGTATGGTGGGGTGCGGGTACAGCGGAGGTAAGCCCAGGCACTGGGTGATGATGAGAGAGGTTGTATCTCTGGACATGCTGGTTGTAATGGGTGAGGTCACCGCATGTGTGGGAGGTGGGACAAAGGAGGTATCAGGGGTATGAAGAGTCGAACTAGGGGCTCCATTGTGAACTAAAACAATGATAACTAACCTGAGCAACAGTATACAAGGCATATTGACATTTGAGAGAGACATACAGCGAGGCATACAGTAATCACAGATATGATGATATACAGTTGAAGTATTTGGTAGAATTGCCTTTAAATTGTTTAACCTGGGTCAAAAGTTTCGGGTAGCCTTCCACAAGCTTCCCACAATAAGTTGGGTGAATTTTGGCTCCTAACAGAGCTGATGTAACTTGAGTCAGGTTTGTAGGCCTCCTTGCTCGCAGACACTTTTTCAGTTCTGCCCACAAATTTTCTATAGGATTGAGGTCAGGGCTTTTTGATGGCCACTTCAATACCTTGACTTTGTTGTCCTTCAGCCATTTTGCCACAACTTTGGAAGTATGCTTGGGGTCATTGTCCATTTGGAAGACCCATTTGCGACCAAGCTTTAACTTCCTGTCTGATGTCTTGAGATGCTGCTTCAATATATCCACATAATTCTCCTACCTCATGATGCCATCTATTTTGTGAAGTGCACCAGTCCCTCCTGCAGCAAAGCACCACCACAACATGATGCTGCCACCCCCGTGCTTCACGGTTGGGATGGTGTTCTTCGGCTTGCAAGCCTCCCCCTTTTTCCTCCAAACATAACGATGGTCATTATGGCCAAACAGTTCTATTTTTGTTTCATCAGACCAGAGGACATTTCTCCAAAAAGTACAGTCATTGTCCCCATGTGCAGTTGCAAACCGTTGTCTGGCTTTTTTATGGTGGTTATGGAGCAGTGGTACACCTCTTGCTGAGCGACCTTTCAGGTTATGTGCATATAGATACTACTTTCTGAGGTCTTGGCCGATTTCTTTTGATTTTCCCATGATGTCAAGCAAAGAGGCACTGATCTTGAAGGTTGGCCTTGAAATACATCCACAGGTACACCTCCAATTGACTCAAATGATGTCAATTAGCCTATCAGTGCTTCTAAAGCCATGACATTTTCTGGAATTTTCCAAACTGTTTAAAGGCACAGTCAACTTAGTGTATGTAAACTTCTGACCCACTGGAATTGTGATACAGTGAATTATCTGTGAAATAATCTGTCAACAATTGTTGGAAAAATTACTTTTCATGCACAAGTAGATGTCCTAACCGACTTTCCAAAACTATACTTTAAGAATACTATACTATAAGAAATTTGTGGAGTGGTTGAAAAACAAGTTTTAATGACTCCAACCTAAGTGTATGTAAACTTCCGACTTCAACTGTATATCGTGTGACGATAGAGCATCATATGAAATGATAGAAAAATGTCTATAGTTTATTTAGTTGTCGCAAATCACACGATACGGCACTATTTTAGTCAATTGGACGTTGCTTTGCGTGGAAGGAAATTTGCAACGCAAACAAACATGAAGGAGAGTGAACGTGACAGAGCACGGAGACACTGAGCTCATACCTAATAGAGGGGCTACTTCGGTCGCATGGATGTGGTTTGGGTATGAACAGTCTGACACGGACCAGAAATCCGTCCTCTGCTACATATGCCACAGGCCGGGTCCCGACAACAGGCTCAAACACCACTAAATTCCTTTACCACCTACGCAAGAATCACGTGAAACAGTACGGAGAGTCTACGGATGACCAAAAAATGTAGTCGAGTGCTCAAAACAAACCCCTGACTCAGATGTTGCAAGAGGCTTTTGCCCCGCGACACACCATAAGGCAAAGAATCACGAAGATGGAAGGAGATAACAGCTGCTGTTACAACTAACATCTGCAAAGGCATGGCCCCAATTTACACGGTCAGGAAACGGGGGTTTCGAGAGTTGGTGCCAACACTCGACCCAAGGTGCCAAATGCAAATACCTTTTATTTGTTGAGTATAATTCAAAATGTAATAAGAAATAGGCCTGTACGTGTGGTCATTTTATATAAACTATTTATTCATTTAATTTACAGAAAATGTCTATCGTGATATGTATCGTTATCTGGATATGAAATTACCTATATTGGGAAATTAGATTTTGACCATGTCGCCCAGCCCTAGCCAACTGCATATTACACACGGCATAAAAAATACTGATTTGAGATATCTTTGGAATATTATTGGTCTAGCATAAATTAATTTCAGCCTATCGTTAATTTGTATTTGAATAGCCTAGTAATAGGGCATGTTTTTATGTTTTCATAATTAACAGGTTGAAACATTTACCTTTATAGCTACAGAATCTCATTACTGCGTTTCCATTTCTTGTTCTCTTCCTGCGTTTCTTCCACCAGCGTGCAGAGAGTAGGGCTGTCAACAGTTTAATGAAATGTTTATTTATGAAAACACATTACTATTTGTGTTCCTGAGCAGATTTCACTTGTTTTCCCAAATGAAGCATTGGGTAGCTACAGGAACATGTTTGGATAGCCGATAGCATACACAGAGTGCAGTCTGAGGCAAGGAACAGAGCGCGCACTTTTTTTCTTTTCTTTTTTTTTTACTACTTTCTTAATAGCCTATAGGCCCTTCATGCAGCCATATTTGTTTTAGTTTCTAAGACATTCTAAGCTTTATCATTCACAACTAAAGTTTGCAAATAACTCTAAATCTACCGTTTCGGACCTGATTCAAATGATAACTTTTACGCTCAACATAGCCACTTCATATGCACACATTCTCGCACCAGAATGGGGAAAATAACCTTTATAATTCAGCTAAGTTCAATTATATTCTTGTTACGATAAAACTTATAAGCATATATTTTCAGCCAAACGAACCAGCCTACAGCGTGATGTATAGCCAGACAACATACAGTAGGCCAACTCATTATGTTCTTATGAAATCCATTTTCTTCATAGCATGTTTCTTTAGACCTGACTAAAATAATGGATTTATTGTGATGGCGTATATTCAATTGATTTATTTGACTTGTCGATGTTCCAAAGGTACGCATCAGCGACTTGTATGTGTGGAGGCCTGGGGGTGCTAAACATGTTTATGCATGGGTAACCAGTTAATAACGCTCTACTACGTTCCAAAACAAAGCGCCTATGCAAAACTCTCACTCTGTCACTCGAACGTGTTCCAGCTTCCGCCTGCCAGCTGGAAGCCTTTGCTTAGTAGGTGTGTATGTATGTAGGCTATCTGCTCCTCATCTCTGAAGCCTAGGTTACTGTACTCATGATGTTACAAGCATGATTCAGAAATGAGGGAGAGGTTTTAAAAGAATGGATTAACTTTTTCAATGCTAGTTAAGGATACTATAGTTATGTTTCACATTGAATTTATTAACTACAAAAAGTTGTTTCTAATTCTTGTGCTCCTCTGTACACACAAGCTTGCTAATGTTTGCTCTGGTCCAACGTTAAACCAACTCGGAAGTTCAGATATTCAAAGTTCCTCCGTAGAAAGCCCTCCGTAGGGGTAATTCTGTGGGACATATTCAGATAATGCATGTCATAAAGATACCCAGCGCTTCAAGGTAAGCTTCATCCATCTTCTCGCAAAATTTCAGTTGCATCTCGTGGCCTACACTGTCACTGGCAGCACAGTGTGTGTGGGTTTGTCATGATTAAACCTTGCTGAATAACAGAAATCATGCAGTTATGGAAAATACAACTTCTTTCCTATACAGATTAAATAGCTTCCATAGCAAGCTACTCTATCCCCACTAATTGGTGAAGTATTTTCATGGTTTAGAGGTTTTAAAAAGGAATATCTACCAGTATCTTTTTGTGGGTTCGAACCGGTTGCTGGTAGGAGCAGTGGAACGGAATAAAAAATATAATGGTTCTGCTCATAATGAAACGATTTGAAAATAATTTTGGTTTCAACCCCTGAGTAAAACCCTCACACACATTTTACCGTACTCTTCCAGTGATGTGACTTGTCAATACTGACCCTCTGTCTCTGTCCTGCAGCGCTACCTCCACCGCCTGTGGATGAAGACACCCCTACCAACTACTTCAACCTGGGCCCCAACTCAGCTCCTCCTGTCATGAACATCAGTCTACCCCCACCCCCCGGTGTGGCTATGCCCCCCCCTCCAGGTAAAACAAGAAGAAGTGGACCAGAAATAAAACATTTTCAAAAGTGTTTTCATTGTGTTGTCCTCTGAAGTACAGATAGACAGAGTAAATTAGGACAAGTTTAAAAAAAAAAATTGATCCCCCTCAACTAAGATTTTATAACCTGTGGTGTTTCTATCCCTACAGGCTTTGGGCCACCCATGTTCCACTCCATGGACCCTATGGGGATGCCCCCTCCCATGGGCATGAGGCCCCCTGGCCATGTCCACTACCCCTCCCAGGATCCACAGCGCATGGGTGCACACGCCAGCCGTCACGGAGGCTCCTAGACCCTCGTACCTCACTGTTTATGATTAACATCGTTATAATTTGACCAATTTCGCCCTATTAATAACCGACACAGTGACTATAGTCACAGTTCACAGATGTGAGATGCTTCTTTTATATACGTGTAATGGAGAAGAACCTCTGTTTTGTGCATCAGCAAGGTCTTGCTCGTTAGGAAACTGGAGTGCTGAACAGTATAGTTTTAAATGATTCTGTATACCTTCCTCCATCGAACCTACAAGTAACTGCCAAAATAAAGGAAACATAAAGTGTCTTAATAGGGTGTTGGGCCAAAACTGCTTCAATGCGCCTTGGCATAGAACTCTACAAGTGTCTGGAACTCTTGGAGGGATGCGACACCCATTCTTCCACAATAAATGAATTCGGTGTTTTGTTGATGGTGGTGGAAAACGCTGTCTCAGACGCATCAGAATCTCCCGTAAGTTTTCAATTGGGTGGAGACTTGGTGACTAAGACACACACATTTTAAATCACCTATGCTCCTATGAGACCCCTTTTTTCCCCCCCAGTCACAGATCTCTTCTAACCATGGTAGCCAAAATAATGGGCAACTGGTTGTTTTTATTGCTTAATGAACTCAGGAACCACACCTGTGTGGAAACACCTGCTTTCAATACACTTTGTATCCCTCATTTTCTAAAGTGTTTCCTTTATTTTGGCAGTTACCTGTATGTTCTATCTCTGGCTTGTATATTTGAAAGGGGGAGGGAGGGTTACGTTTGCAAGTTGTGCATATTGTACTGAACCTTTCTTATAGAAGAGAATGTCTCCATTTCTACAATTATTTTTCCTTATAATGCATTTTATGCAGAATTGTCAGATGTTAACGGTCTTCAGAACAACCAATTGTTAAGACCATTTTACTTCCATGTGGTGGCACTATTATCTAAAGATTGAAGGTGTCCATGACTCCACAGCATTGTCAACGTCTTTTATTATAACTGTGAAAAGTGTATGGTTAACATTTTTGCTTCATTAAACATATCCTTTCTTTTAGTGTTTTTTTTTTTTTTGTAATAACAGAATTTAACAAGTTGTGACCTTGATGAAGTATGACCTGGTCTAAGACATTGTGGATATCATTAGCTGTGGCAGAACAAGACAAGGAGAGAACATTATTTTTCTAAAGTGATTACATGCTAGAAAACTGCACATTAGTATCCACTGTTTGGACTTGCAGTTTGTCTGTAAGAGTGTAGCGAGGTCATCTATAGCTGTCATGGAGCACGTTCGACATTGAAGCCGACTTTACAGGAGAGTCAAGACTGATCAACAAATCCCCTTCCATCATATATAACTAAATATTATTTGTAGATCAGTCAGTCACAAGTTACCCATGATGCTCTCTGTCACAGCCATGGGCTCAGAGGTCTGAAGTCTCCGTTTCAGCAGTGTAGTGGGCAGCCCAGCCCCTTGGGGTGCGGTTGAAGTTGGGCCGGTCACATATGCTCTCCCAGGTCCGACTCGGTTCAGTATGGGCCTGCAGGAGCTCAAACCCTGGCAGGGGGAACATCCTCACACTACCTGCTGTCCCCCCAAATGGCATCGGGGCCCTACAGAAATAAATGGGTGTCAGGATCTGCAGTTAGTAAGTCTAACGAATCCCCTTGCCGACAAGGTCGGGCGTAACTGGAAGGCTGCAAGTTCAAATGTATCTGATCATAAGGCCTCTGGTGTGGGTCATGGTAGCATGGTGAGTAGATTCTCAAAGTTTAATGACTAGTTCTGATTAGTAATTTACCTTTGTATCTTGATATAAATCTGTCTTGAGTGTTTTCTAGAGTTGTGTGGGGATCAGCTTACAGACGCTGTGTTTTAAAATAGACGCTTTACTCAGTGGCCCAGGCTGGTGTGAGCCAGCGCCAGATTCTGGTTTCACAAGCAGACGACAGCCTTTTAGAAAGAGGTTTCAGAAGCCAGCCAAGGAGCAAACCAGAGGAGGAAACCAAAGGCCTAGAACTTTCTTTGACTACTGAAAGATTGACTCTTGAGTATTTCTCAAAACACACACTTTGGTTAGTCAACCACAAGCTGTGTGGGGGTGTAGGGAGTGGTCAATGGCAGGCTATAGAGCCAGTCACTTGGGCTCACCTGTTGAAGCACCTGTAGTTGTTTGGGGTGAGCTTCTGTGGCAGCTCAGGGAGATGGGCAGAGATGGCAGACAGCAGCTTGTCACTGTTACCGTTATGGTGCTGAATCTGCCATGGGGAGCAGTAGGACTTGGGAATCACAGTGACGTTGAACCTCTCATGAGGAACTTCTTTCAGAGGCCCATTGTAACCTTTGAGGGAGAGGTGGATTGTTATTGTAGGGGTAATACCCTGTTCCCTTCCATCAGACAGACACTCTCTCACACTCAGTTACCTGGGGCCAGGACACTGGGGTTTCCCTTACTGGCTATTGTGTTCTTCAGGGATCTCACTAGGCTGTTTCTTCCTGGTTGTCCAATATAGACCTCTGTGTGGTAATTATTCTTCCCCCCTTGTAAGGCTCCCTGGTTGTGTGTACTGCTATGGTCTGGCTGCTGGGGGTCGTGGGGCACCACCCTGTGAGTGTCTGGTGCTACGTTCTCCAAGGTGAACCTCTCCACCCTCTTCTGTCTCTCCTGGTACATTCTGGAACCTATGTTAGACCGCAGGTTAAGCTCTTCCATCATCACATCCTGAGGAACGCTGATCTTCTTCCCCAGGTCAAAGTGCTCTGAGGTGTCAGCAACACAGAGACAAGAGAACATACAAAGGCAGACACGTAGATAGTGTAGACAGATGAACAATCAAATAAGTAGAGAGGTAAACACAGACTAATGTATCAATATCCTCCACAGTCTTTTGACTTGATTGTAGTGACCTCTTTACCTTACAAGCAAAGCCACTGCCCAAGCCGGAGCTGGAATGATTCAATGTTCTCTATGTCTTCGGTGTTCAATAGAATATAGCTAACTGGCTCTAACAGTACATGACTGAATTGCAGACACATCATACAGCTAACCTCTCATTGTTTGTAACAGTATCTGATTCTGGCACATTAAGTTCTATTTTCAGACTCTGAATGAGGATGGTTACTTCAGGAGTGTGTTTGATTGCTGGGGATGTTTAATCATTAAACATGACACTTGGAGGAGTATGGGACATGCTGTTCTTGTTATTAGGTCATGTATGTTAGATTCATGGCTCTGCCCCACCCTGCTACTATGAGTCACACCTCGTCTCAGCATAATGATATTCCTCCCCTGGAGTGATATACATTACTGGGTTCTCGCTCCCTTCACTCCCTCATAATTCACAACTCTCAGAGTTGAGCTCAGAGGGAATGCCGTTTGCCCTGTTGAGCTAGAATATATGAACTTTTCTGGATCAAATAGGATTGAAAGGGAAACAAAAGATAATGGAATTATCCTATGAAATGCAATGCAATGTGGCATTCTTTTTCAATAGCTCGTCCTGAGTCTTGACTCCCTCTGTGGACTGTGGTGGTTGCCATACCTCCTTGTTTTTCCATGCACAGCTCCTGGACCAACTGTTTCCTCTGCTTGGCCAGGTCACAGTCTGGTTCCTGCATCGTCCCTGTCAATAGGATTACACCCTGCCATCAGAGACTAGTGTGATTACACCCTGCCATCAGAGACTCGTGTGATTACACCCTGCCAAACAGAGAGCAGTATGATTTCTCCCTGCCACCAGAGACTAGAATAATTACACACTGCCATCAAATACTAGTATGATTACACCTTGCTATCAGAGACTAGTGGGATTACACCCTGGCATCAGACTAGTATGATTACACCCTGGCATCAGACTAGTATGATTACACCCTGGCATAAGATACTAGTATGATTACACCCTGCCATCAGAGACTAGTACGATTACAACCTGCCGTCAGAGACTAGTATGATTACACCCTGCCATCAGAGACTAGTATGATTACACACTGCCAGCACACCAGTATGATTACACCCTACCAGCAGTCTAGTATGATTACACCCTGCCATCAGAGACTAGTATGATTACACCCTGCCATCAGAGACTAGTATGATTACACCCTGCCATCAGAGAGTATATGATTACACCCTGCCATCAGAAACTGGTGGGATTACACACTGCCAGCAGATACTAGTATGATTACACCCAGCCATCAGACTAGTACGATTACACCCTGCCATCAGATACTAGTATGATTACACCCAGCCATCAGACTAGTATGATTACAACCTGCCATCAGATACTAGTATGATTACACACTGCCATCAGAAACCAGTGGGATTACACCCTGCCATCAGATTCCAATATGATTACATGCTGCCATCAGAGACCAGTGGGATTACACCCTGCCATCAGAGAGCAGTATGATTACACCCTGCCATCAGAGACTATTGGGATTCCACCCTGCCATCAGATACCAATATGATTACACACTGCCATCAGAGACCAGTGGGATTACACCCTGCCATCAGAGAGCAGTATGATTACACCCTGCCATCAGAGACTATTGGGATTCCACCCTGCCATCAGATACCAATATGATTACACACTGCCATCAGAGACCAGTGGGATTACACCCTGCCATCAGAGAGCAGTATGATTACACCCAGCCATCAGACTAGTATGATTACACCCTGCCATCAGATACTAGTATGATTACACCCTGCCATCAGATACTAGTATGATTACACCCTGCCAACAGAGAGTGGTATGATTACATCCTACCATCAGAGACTACTGTGATTACACCCTGCCATCAGAGACTAGTATGATTACACCCTGCCATCAGAGACTAGTATGATTACACCCTGCCATCAGACTAGTATGATTACATCCTGCCATCAGAGAGTGGTATGATTACACCCTGCCATCTGACTAGTATGATTACACCCTGCCAACAGAGAGTGGTATGATTACATCCTGCCATCAGAGACTACTGTGATTACACCCTGCCATCAGATACTAGTATGATTACACCCTGCCAACAGACAGTGGTATGATTACATCCTGCCATCAGAGACTACTGTGATTACACCCTGCCATCAGAGAGTTGTATGATTACACCCTGCCATCAGAGAGTAGTGGGATTACACCCTGCCATCAGAGACCACTGTGATTACACCCTGCCATCAGAGAGTATGGCAGATAGAAACAGCCTATGTAAGCATGTGTTGTTCTTATGTTATAAGGGTGCGGCAGATAGCCTAGTGGTGAGAGCTTTGAGACCAGTAACCGATCGAATCCCCGAGCTGACAAGGTAAAAATCTGTCTTTCTGTCCCTGAGCATTAACCCAGCGTTCTTCGGGCACTGAAGACGTGGATGTCGATTATGGCAGCCCCCCGCACCTCTCTGATTCAGAGGGGTTGGGTTAAATGCGGAAGACACATTTCAGTTGAAGGCATTCAGTTGTACAACTGACTAGGTGTCTCCCTTTCCCCTAATCTTGTTACTACATAACAATCCAGCATAGTAACAAGTAAACATCCAGAGATATTACAAGTAAACTGGTCACAGCCAAGCCATTCTGTCGAATGTCACGCAGCGTACAATGTATACAGAACATGAGTTATACCGGAGTTATACAGTAATAAAGTGAGACTAACCGACAGAACAGATCCTCATGTCATCATGATGTCTTACCTGCTATTGAAATTACAGAACTACCTCCAGATATCAGCAAACTCACTCCCGAATGAGGCTGTAAGAAACTGCTTAATAATTGCTTATGTCTCTTTATTCAAGGCAGAGCTTCCTTTGCTAGTGGAAGACTGGGTTCTGACGGTCGGACCACCCACCTTAGATCACAGGCTTATTTTAGTGAGTGGTGGTCACTAGTCAGAGTGTGCTCCTCACATTATCCCAGATAATAAAAACATGATCTAGCTGACACAGACCCTGAATGGACACCATGGTCCAGGGGTATTCAAATCTTACCTTACGAGGTCCACAGTCTAAATCAGTACCTGATACGAGGGAAGAATGAATAGAAGCAGTGGAACTGGCTTCAAGGTCAATAGAATTTGAGGGCCATAATCTACACTGCTCAAAAAAATAAAGGGAACACTTAAACAACACAATGTAACTCCAAGTCAATCACACTTCTGTGAAATCAAACTGTCCACTTAGGAAGCAACACTGATTGACAATAAATTTCACATGCTGTTGTGCAAATGGAATAGACAACAGGTGGAAATTATAGGCAATTAGCAAGACACGCCCAATAAAGGAGTGGTTCTGCAGGTGGTGACCACAGACCACTTCTCAGTTCTTATGCTTCCTGGCTGATGTTTTGGTCACTTTTGAATGCTGGCGGTGCTTTCACTCTAGTGGTAGCATAAGACGGAGTCTACAACCCACACAAGTGGCTCAGGTAGTGCAGCTCATCCAGAATGGCACATCAATGCGAGCTGTGGCAAGAATGTTTGCTGTGTCTGTCAGCGTAGTGTCCAGAGCATGGAGGCGCTACCAGGAGACAGGCCAGTACATCAGGAGACGTGGAGGAGGCCGTAGGAGGGCAACAACCCAGCAGCAGGACCGCTACCTCCACCTTTGTGCAAGGAGGAGCAGGAGGAGCACTGCCAGAGCCCTGCAAAATGACCTCCAGCAGGCCACAAATGTGCATGTGTCTGCTCAAATGGTCAGAAACAGACTCCATGAGGGTGGTATGAGGGCTCGACGTCCACAGGTGGGGGTTGTGCTTACAGCCCAACACCGTGCAGGACATTTGGCATTTGCCAGAGAACACCAAGATTGGCAAATTCGCCGCTGGCGCCCTGTGCTCTTCACAAATGAAAGCAGGTTCACACTGAGCACATGTGACAGACGTGACAGTCTGGAGACGCCGTGGAGAACGCTCTGCTGCCTGCAACATCCTCCAGCATGACCGGTTTGGCGGTAGGTCAGTCATGGTGTGGGGTGGCATTTCTTTGGGGGGCCTCCATGTGCTCGCCAGAAGTAGCCTGACTGCCATTAGGTACCGAGATGAGATCCTCAGACCCCTTGTGAGACCATATGCTATACGGTTGGCCCTGGGTTCCTCCTAATGCAAGACAATGCTAGACCTCATGTGGCTGGAGTGTGTCAGCAGTTCCTGCAAGAGGAAGGTATTGATGCTATGGACTGGCCCGGCCTTTCTCCAGACCTGAATCCAATTGAGCACATCTGGGACATCATGTCTCGCTCCATGCACCACAGACTGTCCAGGAGTTGGCGGATGCTTTAGTCCAGGTCTGGGAGGAGATCCCTCAGGAGACCATCCGCCACCTCATCAGGAGCATGCCCAGGCATTGTAGGGAGGTCATACAGGCACGTGGAGGCCACACACACTACTGAGCCTCATTTTGACTTGTTTTAAGGACATTACATCAAAGTTGGATCAACCTGTAGTGTGGTTTTCCACTTTAATTTTGAGTGTGACTCCAAATCCAGACCTCCAAGGGTTGATAAATTTGATTTCCATTGATAATTGTTGTGTGATTTTGTTGTCAGCACATTCAACTATGTAAAGAAAAAAGTATTTAATAAAAATATTTCATTCATTCAGATCTAGGATGTGTTATTTTAGTGTTCCCTTTATTTTTTTGAGCAGTGTATGAAGTTGCAGATACTATTCTCTCAGTAGTTCACTGTGCCCTCATCGTGTGTGTGACCTACACTTTACTGAATCGTCTTCAGGAATATACAGTACATTAATGTACAATGAATTTGACACAGACCAAATCGTTTTTTGTGTGTGTTTACCATATTCCTGCCTCAAGTGTAATGATGACAGTGTCCACTGTGCGGCAGCAATGACTTACTGTCTGACAACAAGGCAACCAGTGACAGGGGATGGAATGGTGCTTGTCTACATTGATGGTACAAAGCAAGCATATCACATCAAGTATGAAGAGATTCTTCCAATTCAATATTTATTTGTTATCACAGTCTCAATTCACACAATATAGATTCTTTGTCATTTTTTAAATTTTATTTTTTACAAACAGTGAAACCACACAAACTACAAATCAAACCTTTTTTTGTGAGTGTATGAATGAAGCCTTACTCACGTGCCTTCAACTAAAGAGAGATGTTCTACTAAAAACGTTGTTGGGCTATTCGCCCATTACATGCTCTCTCCCTTGTTTTTACTTGTGCTCTTCAAGGATAGTTTTTTTCTTCCATCGACTAAACCAAAGAAAGTATCATTCCAGAGCAGTGGCAATAACCCTTATTGGGACTGGGAGTTGTGATTTTTCTCTTGTTGATGGTCTCTGTGGTGAACCCAAAACCTTCCATCCATTTTCTTGTGGCTGGATTTGAAAAGCCAGCAAGCTCTCAAATGTTTTGGGGACATCTTCAGAGAGAAGGCTTCATCTATAAAACCTGTCACCATTGCATTGGGTGTCAACATATGTATGTGAAACACTCAAAAGTGTGTTTAAAAAGCATCACGTTGGATATTCAGGGGTTAGTCATCTATCTTCTTATTTACAATGTTGTTGGAAATCCAGTTCATGCCGTCCTGTGAGAACAAGTACATCACATATACACATGAAATATTCCAAGCTACAGAATTTCCAAAGCAATCAAAGCATAAATGTATACTGTACTGTGTTACGTTTGGTCATAGGACATCATGCCTGACCTCCTGACCTGATCCTCCAGCACAGTACTCAGGGGCAGATGATAATCTGGAGCTTTAGACGGCATCCATGTTGTGTCACGAAAATGAGGCAAAACATTTGTCGACCCCCCCACTAGTTTGTTTTCGCTCTTAATTTCCCCCTCACTGAGATGTTGCCCCGACAACCCTACTGTAAACTGTAATGACAGAATCTCCTGCACAGTATGTGAAACGATCAGAAAATATTAGGAAAAGATTCTACTAAGACTACTACGTTCTGAAAAGATCCTACTAATGACATGGTGGCCAGCAGAGAATAACCTCTGATTCTCCTGTGGGCTCTCAATTATTTTACTACATGAACAGAGTGAGAACTGGATACTTTCGACAGTGCAGACAGGCTGTACCACATGAAGAGGAATATAACATGAACTGACATTGAATGATGCCTTCAATATCTGTCTTGTAAATCCTAGAGGATGATACAGTACTGATTGTTATTTTATATCATGATACGGTGTCCATCTAACTTCATAAAACTGATATGATTTGTCCTATTTTCAGAGAGATATTGTGGCCTACCTGTACACCCTCTCCAGAGACAGCTGAGCAGGCCTGGATCTGCCACGCCCGGTCGCGGTATGTGTGCAGGTTCAGGCCCTCTGCGATCTCGCTGGCGGGCGAGGCTGTGGCCAGGTCCTGCTTGTTAGCGAAGATGAGCACCGGAACCCCCTTCAGGTTCTCCTCATCAATCAGCTCTGATAGCTCCTGAGGGACCAAAGGACCAGTGTTATCCAACTCAGAGCTGAACAAAGTCTTGGAGACTACATCTCTGTGTTGCCAGCACTTAAAGGTTTGCATGTCCACTGTTAATATGCAAAGCTTACTGTTAACATTAACGTTTTACAAGACAACACTTGTGGAATAGGGTATAACAGCTATTTCAGTTGGCCTCACCAGTCCTGTTTCTTCAAACCGCTTCTTGTCTGTACTGTCTATGACATATATCTGGAGGAAAGAAGAATATTGAATCAAACTGAGACATTTATTATCTTGTAACACAAAGAAGATTGATTCTCTATTCAGTTTCTAGCTTTTATTGAGATTGAAGATTCTGAAATAAACTAATGCCCAGTTTTTTCCCCCAACCAATAGAACAGGCTGTAGTCTAAATCTAAACTGTAGTTAATGGAAACTATTTTACTCTCTGAAACAGATTACAGATATAATAAGACAAATTAAAATGACAAAAGTGCTAACAGAATTTACACACCAACAAATCTGTGTTTTCCAGATATTTCTTCCAGAAGGGTCGGATCTTCCTCTGTCCTCCAATGTCCCACACGTTCAATTTCATTCCGTGAGACGTGAGACTCTTAATGTTGAAGCCCTTTGGCATCAATGGAGAAGCAGAATTTATTGATCTAACACAGTTTAGCAAAACACAGCTTTATTCTGTTACAAGTGGCTCTAAATAAGCATTTATTTATAACGTAATTTTATTAGAACCAAATCCTGACATGAACAGAAAGACAGGTACAATGATACAAAACTTGAACCTTGATTTGTTACCTGGAGCTTACAAAATGTGTGTTGCACCCTCTCTGACTTTATGGTTAAGTAATCTTCAACCCCCGGATTAAAGTCTCAGCCTAGTCTCTATTCTTAGTCTAGCTAAATGTATCATTGCCAATGTGCTATTTTCTGCGACAGAGGGACTGCACAAACCAACCGACTGTGATGCTTTGCTACCAGATAACACGGTATGAAGAAGAACCAAGTCAAGCATCACTACTGTGGTATTTTAGAAACATACGAACATCTTATTTGATGTGTTGAAGTCAACATTGGAGGATACTACTTGTCTACTTCCAGAGCCGCGAAGCGTTTGACCTGGAGTGACCTGACCCTGGTACAGTCATCTAAGACATTGATATGATCAGAGATCAGATTTTGAATCAGCAGGTTAAAAAAATGCTTCCATTGAGTAAGTGCCATTACTGGTATGTTGCCTTGGGCAACAACCTGAGGGAGGAAGTGTCATATGGTTGTCATTACAAAACTACATGGCCTGCTTATGTAAGTTCAGAGCACGCCAGGATCGGATCTGACCTGTGTGGGAGTAATGGTGTTGACATCCTCGGATGATAGCTGTTTTAGCAGCGTTGTTTTTCCAGCGTTGTCTAGACCCAGGAGGACTATCCGAAGTTCCTGTTCTGTGGTTCCTTTTAATTTCTGTAGGACCGAAAAGAACCCCTGAGCGAAATGAGATAGAATAGGATATTACAAACAGACACAGAAAGCAATTAGGAAGCTTGTAAGGGACTACTATGTAGTTTATTTGCAGAGAAAGTGTCAACTCATCAGTTAGCTTCTTATTAAAAAGAGGAAACAATCAGTCCTGAATCACGCTCTAGGACTCATCAACATGTACATTCCCATCAAACTCAAAGATCAGCAGAAGGTAGCAAGCGGGATTACCTTTTCAACTTCTCCCATGTTGAATGATGTGCTTCAGAAGGCAGGAAAGAGGACAGGGAAGAGACAAAGCCTCATTCTATGATGAATCTTCAGAGTTGAGCACAGTGTTGTCCAGCAGGTACCCTGTAAATAGGCCTACAGATAGATCCTTGGTCCCCCTTATGTCCGTTTGAAGCGTCCAGAGCCGGGTGGAGTCATCTCCTGCTTGGCCTCCCTCAGGAGGAGGAGGTGGGGGCCAGGGAGGGATTAGGGGGCCCCGATTAGCCCTCCCTGTTGTGCGCGCCTTTCCTCCGCCTCCATTGGCTTCCGCCCCTCCCTTGCTCTTCCAGTTCCTCCCTTCCATGCATTAAAGACTTTACCTGGATTATCCTCCCCACCACCTGTTACAGGACACCCAGGGTTCTCCATCACTCTGAACTACCACCTGTTACAGGACACCCAGGGTTCTCTATCACTCTGAACTACCACCTGTTACAGGACACCCAGGGTTCTCCATCACTCTGAACTACCACATGTTACAGGACACCCAGGGTTCTCCATCACTCTGAACTACCACATGTTACAGGACACCCAGGGTTCTCCATCACATGTTACTGAACCACCACATGTTACAGGACACCCAGGGTTCTCTATCACTCTGAACTACCACATGTTACAGGACACCCGGGGTTCTCTATCTGAACTACCACATGTTGAACTACCACATGTTACAGGACACCCAGGGTTCTCCATCACTCTGAACCACCACATGTTACAGGACACCCAGGGTTCTCTATCACTCTGAACTACCACATGTTACAGGACACCCAGGGTTCTCTATCACTCTGAACTACCACATGTTACAGGACACCCAGGGTTCTCCATCACTCTGAACTACCACATGTTACAGGACACCCAGGGTTCTCCATCACTCTGAACTACCACATGTTACAGGACACCCAGGGTTCTCTATCACTCTGAACTACCACATGTTACAGGACACCCAGGGTTCTCCATCACTCTGAACCACCACATGTTACAGGACACCCAGGGTTCTCTATCACTCTGAACTACCACATGTTACAGGACACCCAGGGTTCTCTATCACTCTGAACCACCACATGTTACAGGACACCCAGGGTTCTCCATCACTCTGAACCACCACATGTTACAGGACACCCAGGGTTCTCCATCACTCTGCTGGAAGAAGGAAAATGTCAGCCTTATTTTTGCTTTATTCTTGTCTCAGCCCACTATCCTCCAAGCAGTGATCCTTCTCCAAAGTCTGCTTTCCTCAAAAATCTTGGTTTACTGTTTCAGTGTTTCAAACATTGTTTCTGTGTTTTCCTTACGTAAGACAATAAAACAAAACATGTTGAGTCAGAATGACATACTGTACGACCATTCATTCTTTGGTGACCAAAACCTTTGATTCCTCTGAGTCGTGCTCAGACAGCTGGAGAACAGTGGAGGCTGCTGAGGAGAGGGAAAATACATTTAGAAAGATATATCTAACTCATTTGTAGAGGAAGGCAGAAAAATAAGGTGAATAATTAGAAAGTGTTTTATCAACATTTATCAACACTTAAAGAAACGTGTGTACTGTGAACATGAGTCTTGACATTGAGCTCTACACTAATGCTGTCCATCTTGGACACTGACGTATGTGGACACAGTCATGTAGAAAGGGTTCTCCCTAGATGGCCAAACTGCAAAGTCAAGTCAACTATATTGTAAAAATGTATAAAAACTAAAATGAGCTTTTTGGTCTTAATTAAAAGTTATGGTTAGGCATAAGGTTAACAGTGTTTAATGTTTAGGGTTAAGGTTAAGGTCAGGGTCATGGTCAGGTTTAAAATCTGTAATCAGCTTTTAAGAAGAGAAATTGTAGAAATAGGAGGATCTTCCGACTTCTCAACTTGGTCAGGTAGTCACGACCTGTGTAAAGGTTACCTCATTTACAATAGGACCACCTGTTGGAAGCTGTGGGACACATGGTCATGTTTAATTTTAGATTGAGTGGTGAAGGGCCCCGGGGGGGGGGATCAACCTTTGCCACTCAGACACATTGATTTACCTCATGTGTACAATGCACTCCAGGATATGTCAGAATCGATGAAATACTCAGTGATTGTTTGTGAATAATACCAAGGGAAATCCAGACAGAGTCAAGCTGGGGTTCATTGATCACCATCAGATGGTTATATTCGACCTCATGGATGTTTGTGTGAGGAAAATAGAACATAGGCCCAACCAATCTTCAAGTCTCTTTTGTCTCTCCATTGTGTTTCGTGTGTGAAGTAAAAAATGGCTTTCTAAAAAGTGTTTCAAATTTGAAGGAAACACAACTTCATTTTAGGACCTTTACTCAAGAATTAGAAGCTTGGTTCCCTGGTCTGGGTCTATTATAAACCAAGTAGGGGAGTCTTTGTTCACTGTCCTCTAAAAGGGGACAGAGCCACAATAGAGCCAGTCTGGGCTGTCCCCCTTAGTTATGTCACAGTAATCTTTCTTAAATTGACTTGGCTCCTGCAGTGATTGTCGTGAGTGACATCCTCCCCTCCTGTATAGCTGCAGAGGGAGACAGTCTCCAGTCTCCAGTCTCAATCCTCAATTATTAATCAGCCAACCCTGAGCAACAGCTGAACCAGACTGTCAGAGTGACAAAAAACAAAGGTATTGCGTTTTACATTTACATTTTAGTCATTTAGTGGATGTTCTTATCCAGAGCGACTTACAGTCGTGAGTGAATACATTTTCTTACTTTTTTCTACTTGTCCCCAGTGGGAGTCAAACCCACAATCCTGGCGGATTGCTACAGTTTTACACAATGCAGTCTGGCACAAATGCCTGTTAAATGCCTGTAAATTATATGATAGACAGTCAAAAAAAAGATTGTACATTATTTTGGAATATTATCAGACTTTAGAGAAAGCAACCCTGACTAAAACTATATGACAACTATAGCAGCCCTACCAAGCGCTCTGTTTAGCCTCTTTACTTACTCACTGCAATACAAACATCTGGACTGCTAAGAGGAGAGGGTGTTGCCAAGGTAATGCTAGTGGTGACTACCTCTCAGTCTCGTGGCCTGATGCCTCTAGGCTCTGTCTCAAATGACAGTGCTGGTCAAAAGTAGTGCACTATCTAGGGAATAGTGTGCTGCACTGCTGCTGATGCGTTGAGCGAGAGGAGAACGCCATACAAGGAGACAAAAGGGGTTGGGAGCTTATTCTGATGATGTCATAAACTCCATTTGTGTTTTAAACTTCCATTTGCACCCTGGAATCTCTTTTCTTTTCTATTGCCGAAAAACTCTATTCTGTCCCAAAACAAAAACATTTCTCTGGACTCACACATTTCTAAGCAAATTGTATCTGTGTTTGGTTTTAGTATTTGGTCCTCGTCCACCCATGTATCGTCTTGCCATGAGTCATATTCATCTGACTCACATTCCCACACTTATCCACCAGTTTTATTCTGTACGCATGATGCCAGCCCTACAAGCTGACACTCATTTTTTCTCCTCAGGTCCCCTCAGTATGACTGAGCCACAGGCAGATCTAACGTTTAGGTAACTGCAAATAATTCAAAGTGAATGGTGTCATATAGAGTATATTACACAAGGATGGATGTCAATATTATTTTCTTGAATTAAGGAATAAAAACACAGTATTCTCAGGTCTACATGGATTACATGTAGGCTGGTTTATGTTAAAATGGGTTATGGTGGATTACATGTAGGCTGGTTTATGTTAAAATGGGTTATGGTGGATTACATGTAGGCTGGTTTATGTTAAAATGGGTTATGGTGGATTACATGTAGGCTGGTTTATGTTAAAATGGGTTATGGTGGATTACATGTAGGCTGGTTTATGTTAAAATGGGTTATAGTGGATTACATGTAGGCTGGTTCACACAGGTTAAGGAACAGTCACTGTGAAACTGGAATGGAGAAGGAGGAGACTACCTGAGACTTTCCCCTGAGTGGTTGCTGTGTGCGTCTGCCTCCTACCCATTGAGTTTTATATCCATTATTGCTGTTGGTTTATGGCAGTGATGGTCTTTGTTCAGTGATAGGCCATCATCACTGTGGGCTCCAGACCAGTCCCCTGGCATCAGCGGCCCAAAGCTGTTTTACCTCTCCTTTTCTGTCATTTCTCTCTCTGTCTACTCCAGTAGGCTCCACCACGGCCATGGAGACCTCTGGTCCTGTCACTGTCCTTTTAGGAAAACAGCAGGGAGAACCAGAGAGAAGGTACAATACATTTATGTTCATTTTAACATGTGTGGTGGATATTCTGACTCATGTGAGGATTGTGGGTTTGTGACCATTAGAGCTATCTCTGATCAGATCCCCTTGGAGCACCTAACCCTAACTCTAACCCTTAGGACTATCTCTGATCAAATTTGCCAGCTAGCCTTGGGTTGTTATGGAAGTTTACAGTTTTCAGAGAGAATGAAACATGCTCAAAAAAGTAATATGAGTTTTGCCAAGTGTGACGTGATTTTTCCAATTGTTCCATATCTGATGAATGATGGATTGTTTTGAAATGATATTTTACAGAAAACAATCATGTTTAAAGAGTTCACCAAAGGTCACTTTTCCCTGAGAACTTCTCTCAGACAGAGACTTGGAAGATACAATACTGGGACCAGCATCAAACCACTGAATATCACAAGGGTAAACCTATAATACAATTCACATGTAGAAAATATAATTGATGAACTAATTATGAACTAATATCAGACTTAATCATGGTTCATGGTAGTGACAACGTTTGTTTAGTCACTCACAGTGGCTGGCAGTTTCTCATGGTATACTGTCCAGTGAAAATCTCACTTTTAAAAGTTCATATTATGTTAACTCATACCCACATTAATGTTGTTGACTCATCCTATTCTAGTATTTGTGACTAGAGCATAAATAGGAGAAAACACACTTCAAAAACCCCACGTCAAACTTGTATCTAACAGACTGTTTAAAAAATGCTTGCTTATTTCGTGATAGAGTAATGTCCTCCTCTGAGAAGGATGAACTGGCAAGTCAGTGGTCTGCTCATACTGTATGAATACCTTTTATGACTGGTATACAGCCACAGCATTCTGTTGTTGGGGTACATCCACAGCATTCTGTTGTTGGGGTACATCCACAGCATTCTGTTGTTGGGGTACATTCACACCATTCTGTTGTTGGGGTACATCCACACCATTCTGTTGTACATCCACACCATTCTTGGGGTACAACAACACAATTCTGTTGTTGGGGTACATCCACACCATTCTGTTGTTGGGGTACAACAACACAATTCTGTTGTTGGGGTACATCCACACCATTCTGTTGTTGGGGTACAACAACACCATTCTGTTGTTGGGGTACATCCACACCATTCTGTTGTTGGGGTACATCCACACCATTCTGTTGTTGGGGTACATCCACACCATTCTGTTGTTGGGGTACATCCACACCATTATGTTGTTGGGGTACATCCACAGCATTCTGTTGTTGGGGTACATCCACACCATTCTGTTGTTGGGGTACATCCACACCATTCTGTTGTTGGGGTACATCCACACCATTCTGTTGTTGGGGTACATCCACACCATTCTGTTGTTGGGGTACATCCACACCATTCTGTTGTTGGGGTACATACATCCACACCATTATGTTGTTGGGGTACATCCACAGCATTCTGTTGTTGGGGTACATCAACACCATTCTGTTGTTGGGGTACATCACACCATTCTGTTGTTGGGGTACATCAACACCATTCTGTTGTTGGGGTACATCCACACCATTATGTTGTTGGGGTACATCCACACCATTCTGTTGTTGGGGTACATCCACACCATTCTGTTGTTGGGGTACATCCACACCATTCTGTTGTTGGGGTACATCCACACCATTATGTTGTTGGGGTACATCCACACCAATCCAACACAGAAAAGCTGCTTTTTAACATACTTCATAAAAACATTTTTGGAAGGAAAGCTATTTAACCCATATTGTAATTAATTATAGGTTATATTTCATAGAAATATTGGACAGTTTGAAATACTGTATGACCAACAACCAGGAAACTCAGATACCACAAACTATTTCCAAGCTATGTGTTGTCCAGTGTATTGAGTTCATGTTTTGGTGTATACTATTGCGTCTGCATGAATGAGAATAATATTGCTTCAGACAAGGCGGCAAAAGGGGACATAGGTTTGTGTTCAGTGCACACGCATCAGCTTGTGGTCTTGTTGCTATGGCAACACTTCCTGGCCATGTTTCTATGGCAAGACTTTCTGTGCAGTTAGGTTAGGAAGTGGCAATCGGTGCAAAGCAAGTATGTTCAGATAAGAACACTACCGGAACCCTTCTTCAGTGATCTATCAATGTCTCTCTTGGAATCTTTCAATGAACAGAAGCAATAGGGCAATGTTCCTAGTATTGGAATACGCAATATATGTGCAGTAAATTGGATTCATCAGTGTGTTTATGATTTATGTTGTTTTTTTCTGTATGTCTGTCTGTCTCTCACTGTCTGTCTGTCTGTCTGTCTGTCTGTCTGTCTGTCTGTCTGTCTGTCTGTCTGTCTGTCTGTCTGTCTGTCTGTCTGTCTGTCTGTCTGTCTGTCTGTCTGTCTGTCTGTCTGTACCTGTCTGTCTGTCTGTCTGTCTGTCTGTCTGTCTGTCTGTCTGTCTGTCTGTCTGGACTCTGTCTGTCTGTTGTCTGTCTGTCTGTCTGTCTGTCTGTCTGTCTGTCTGTCTGTCTGTCTGTCTGTCTGTCTGTCTGTCTGTCTGTCTGTCTGTCTGTCTGTCTGTCTGTCTATTTCTCTCTGTGTCTGTCTATCTCACAGTCTCAGCTCTAAGTCTGCTAAAGATCACAGGATTTATGCCCCCCTCCAAAATTGTACGTCATATATTAAATCATTGTGTTTCTGATTGTTGTTTCCCTAATCCAAAGCAGATGTATTCACTGGTTTATGTCTGTGCTTACAGGGTCTGGCAGTATCTGATGGAGGTGAGATGAAACATGGAGACATACAGAACAAGGCAAAAGTTTGGACACACTCTTCCATGCCATCCCTAGGGGGGTTGCGTCACTTGAGTGGGTTGAGACAGTGATCTTCCTGTCTGGTTTGGCGCGCCCCCTTGGGTTGTGCCGTGGCGGAGATCTTTGTGAGCTATACTCGGCCTTGTCTCAGGATGGTAAGTTGGTGGTCGAAGGTATCCCTCTAGTGGTGTGGGTGCTGTGCTTTGGAAAAGTGGGTGGGGTTATATCCTGCCTGTTTGGCCCTGTCCGGGGGTATCGTTGGATGGGGCCACAGTGTCTCCCGACCCCTCCTGTCTCAGCCTCCAGTATTTATGCTGCAGTAGTTTATGTGTCGGGGGGGTAGGGTCAGTCTGTTATATCTGGAGTATTTCTCCTGTCTTATCCGGTGTCCTGGGAAATGATGTAAATATATCACTAGCCACTTTAAACAATGCTACCTTATATAATGTGTGAATTTAAGTATGCTCTATCTAATTCTCTCTCTCTTTCTTTCTTTTCTCTTTCTTTCTTTCTTTCTTTCTTTCTTTCTTTCTTTCTTTCTTTCTTTCTTTCTTTCTTTCTTTCTTTCTTTCTTTCTTTCTTTCTTTCTTTGTCTCTCTCGGAGGACCTGAGCCCTAGGACCATGCCTCAGGACTACCTGGCCTGATGACTCCTTGCTGTCCCCAGTCCACCTGGCTGTGCTTGCTGCTCCAGTTTCAGCTGTTCTGCCTGTGGCTATGGAACCCTGACCTGTTCACCAGATGTGCTACCTGTCCCAGATCTGCTGTTTTCAACTCTCTAGAGACAGCAGGAGCGGTAGAGATACTCTGAATGATCAGCTATGAAAAGCCAACTGACATTTTCTCCTGAGGTCCTGACCTGTGGCACCCTCGACAACCACTGTGATTATTATTATTTGACCCTGCTGATCATCTATGAACGTTTCAACATCTTGGCCATGTTCTGTTATAATCTCCACCCGGTACAGCCAGAAGAGGACTGGCCACCCCTCATAGCCTGGTTCCTCTCTAGGTTTCTTCCTAGGTTCTGGCCTTTCTAGGGAGTTTTTCCTAGCCACCGTACTTCTACACCTGCATTGCTTGCTGTTTGGGGTTTTAGGCTGGGTTTCTGTACAGCACTTTGAGATATCAGCTGATGTAAGAAGGGCTTTATAAATACATTTGATTTGATAGATTTGACACACCTACACTTACATTGTAGAATAATAGTGAAGACAACAAAACTATGAAATAACACATTTTTATGTTAGATAGCCCTAACCAATTAGGGCTATCTTCTGGATACCACCCCTACCTTGTCACAACACAACTGATTGGCTCAAACACATTAAGAAGGAAAGCAATTCCACAAATTTACTTTTAACAAGGCACACCTGCCTTTCTGGCTTTGAGGTTCAGGGGTTACCACAATGACTTCCTCCTCGAAAGCTGACAGCTGTATGTGAGAGAAAGTCACTTGAAGGAGTTTCTCAGGACTTTTTCTCTTGTTACATTCATCTTTTAAATGTCCTATACATTTTCACAATTCTCCAATTTAGACAGTAATAACAATCAAGTTTTCTCTATTCAAAACCACACATTTCAAAGTGAAGCATACATTGTAGTTTCTGTATTACACCCAATACAGCCCTGTTGTTAATGTCTCCAGAGTTGAATGGGGTGTCAGAGGCGCAAGCGGCCAGTGTTGGCCTGTGTTCCAGCAGTAACTCCAATCTCCCCACAGTGCCAGTGAGGAAGCCAGTGTTGTGGGGAAGTTGACCAGCTGTGTTGTCAGCTTCGAGAGGCTCCTGCAGCGTCCTATACTTCACGGTGAGGGCTCAAGCTGACCGTATACAATCTTTCAAGCTTATGTCGTGATGATCTGTTGTATACAGAGTTGTTGTGCTAGTCTGTTTATTGGTCTCATGTTTCAAGGAGGGCCCATTGTTTTGAAGCGATAAATGAAGTAATTTAGAACAATTACATTGTCAGCCCAACCGTTTAGTTTACACCACTTTAGATGACAAATTGTTATCTGAAGTGATGGCTCCTATTTTAAAGCATTTTACTGACTAGGACACAAAACAAAGCTCCGCTACAAGGGTTGATTGTCAAATTGCCCAAGAAATTAGAATGACAATGAGGCCCACGCATGAGTCACTTAAATAGTACGAACCATGTGGGTGTCCGATTTTCTCCTCTGGGCTGGAGGACTTCTGGGAAAAGAGATGAGATTCACCAGTCTGGATTATGAGGCATGTGGAGAATAGAGGGATGTGTGTGTGCTTGACAGAAATATCAGTGTCAACCATATAAGTCAAATATAAAGTAGTGCTAAGGACTAATAATAGTTCTCAGACAGCGTCAAATCAGGCTGATAATGTATTGTGGCTGCTGGCTAGAAATTGGTGGCAGAAATGTTTTTCTGTTTAAACCGACAGGCTTTCCTGAAGTCGGAGGTCAGTGCTGAGAACATCTTATTTTGGAAAGCATGTGAGAAGGTCCGACAGATCCTAGCCAATTAGAAAGAGAAGGTACTTCACCGATGAAAAGGGATTTGGAAAGTTTGATAGTCTAAGAGGGTCTATGAGTCAGGGTCTGACCATGTTTCTGCCCTGTCCAGTTCAACCAGCCTCCATCTACAACACCTACCTCTCAGGCAGTGCTTCCCATCCCATCAACATTGATGATGCAGTCCGCATTGAGGAGCGGGACGTGAGAAACCCTCACCTTGACATGTATCACAAGACCCCAAAACAGGTACACCACCATGGACACATTTTATTTTATTATTTATTATTATAAAGTATATTAAAATACAATTCCATTTAGCAGATTATCTAAAGTGACTTACAGTGATTCACAGACAACACAAAGATTCCTTGATGTCCTTCCAGATTCCCTCTGTCTACCCAAGGACGCCAGAGGACAAAAATCAGTTAACCACCTAACTGAGGAACTCAATTTAACCTTGCGCAATACCCTAGATGCAGTTGCACCCCTAAAAACTAAAAACATTTCTCATAAGAAACTAGCTCCCTGGTATACAGAAAATACCCGAGCTCTGAAGCAAGCTTCCAGAAAATTGGAACGGAAATGGCGCCACACCAAACTGGAAGTCTTCTGACTAGCTTGGAAAGACAGTACCGTGCAGTACCGAAGAGCCCTTACTGCTGGTCGATCATCCTATTTTTCTAACTTAATTGAGGAAAATAAGAACAATCCGAAATTCCTTTTTGATACTGTCGCAAAGCTAACTAAAAAGCAGCATTCCCCAAGAGAGGATGACTTTCACTTTAGCAGTGATAAATTCATGAACTTCTTTGAGGAAAAGATTATGATTATTAGAAAGCAAATTACGGACTCCTCTTTAAATCTGCTTATTCCTTCAAAGCTCAGTTGTCCTGAGTCTGCACAACTCTCCCAGGACCTAGGATCAAGAGAGACGTTCAAGTGTTTTAGTACTATATCTCTTGACACAATGATGAAAATAATCATGGCCTCTAAACCTTCAAGCTGCATACTGGACCCTATTCCAACTAAACTACTGAAAGAGCTGCTTCCTGTGCTTGGCCCTCCTATGTTGAACATAATAAACGGCGCTCTATCCACCGGATGTGTACCAAACTCACTAAAAGTGGCAGTAATAAAGCCTCTCTTGAAAAAGCCAAACCTTGACCCAGAAAATATTTAAAAAACTATCGGCCTATATCGAATCTTCCATTCCTCTCAAATTTTAGAAAAGGCTGTTGCGCAGCAACTTACTGCCTTCCTGAAGACAAACAATGTATACGAAATGCTTCAGTCTGTTTTTAGACCCCATCATAGCACTGAGACGGCACTTGTGAAGGTGGTAAATGACATTTTAATGGCATCGGACCGAAGCTCTGCATCTGTCCTCGTGCTCCTAGACCTTAGTGCTGCTTTTGATACCATCGATCACCACATTCTTTTGGAGAGATTGGAAACCCAAATTGGTCTACACGGACAAGTTCTGGCCTGGTTTAGATCTTATCTGTCGGAAGGATATCAGTTTGTCTCTGTGAATGGTTTGTCCTCTGACAAATCAACTGTAAATTTCGGTGTTCCGTTTTGGGACCACTATTGTTTTCACTATATATTTTACCTCTTGGGGATGTTATTCGAAAACATAATGTTAACTTTCACTGCTATGTGGATGACACACAGCTGTACATTTCAATGAAACATGGTGAAGCCCCAAAATTGCCCTTGCTAGAAGCATGTGTTTCAGACATAAGGAAGTGGATGGCTGCAAACTTTCTACTTTTAAACTCAGACAAAACAGAGATGCTTGTTCTAGGTCCCAAGAAACAAAGAGATCTTCTGTTGAATCTGACAATTAATCTTAATGGTTGTACAGTCGTCTCAAATAAAACTGTGAAGGACCTCGGCGTTACTCTGGACCCTGATCTCTCTCTTGAATAACATATCAAGACCATTTCAAGGACAGCTTTTTTCCATCTACGTAACATTGCAAAAATCAGAAACTTTCTGTCCAAAAATGCAGAAAAATTTATCCATGCTTTTGTCACTTCTAGGTTAGACTACTGCAATGCTCTACTTTCCGGCTACCCGGATAAAGCACTAAATAAACTTCAGTTAGTGCTAAATACGGCTGCTAGAATCCTGACTAGAACCCAAAAATTTGATCATATTACTCGAGTACTAGCCTCTCTACACTGGCTTCCTGTCAAAGCAAGGGCTGATTTCAAGGTTTTACTGCTAACCTACAAAGCATTACATGGGCTTGCTCCCACCTATCTCTCTGATTTGGTCCTGCCGTACATACCTACACGTACGCTACAGTCACAAGACGCAGGCCTCCTAATTGTCCCTAGAATTTCTAAGCAAACAGCTGGAGGCAGGGCTTTCTCCTATAGAGCTCCATTTTTATGGAACGGTCTGCCTACCCATGTCAGAGACGCAAACTCGGTCTCAACCTTTAAGTCTTTACTGAAGACTCATCTCTTCAGTGGGTCATATGATTGAGTGTAGTCTGGCCCAGGAGTGGGAAGGTGAACGGAAAGGCTCTGGAGCAACGAACCGCCCTTGCTGTCTCTGCCTGGCCGGTTCCCCTCTTTCCACTGGGATTCTCTGCCTCTAACCCTATTACAGGGGCTGAGTCACTGGCTTACTGAGGCTCTCTCATGCCGTCCCTGGAAGGGGTGCGTCACCTGAGTGGGTTGATTCACTGATGTGTTCATCCTGTCTGGGTTGGCGCCCCCCCTTGGGTTGTGCCATGGCGGAGATCTTTGTGGGCTATACTCAGCCTTGTCTCAGGATGGTAAGTTGGTGGTTGAAGGTATCCCTCTAGTGGTGTGGGTGCTGTGCTTTGGAAAAGTGGGTGGGGTTATATCCTGCCTGTTTGGCCCTGTCCGGGGGTATCGTTGGATGGGGCCACAGTGTCTCCCGACCCCTCCTGTCTCAGCCTCCAGTATTTATGCTGCAGTAGTTTATGTGTCGGGGGGCTAGGGTCAGTTTGTTATATCTGGAGTATTTCTCCTGTCCTATTCGGTGTCCTGTGTGAATCTAAGTGTGCGTTCTCTAATTCTCTCTTTCTCTCTCTCTCCCGGAGGACCTGAGCCCTAGGACCATGCCCCAGGACTACCTGACATGATGACTCCTTGCTGTCCCCAGTCCACCTGACCGTGCTGCTGCTCCAGTTTCAACTGTTCTGCCTTATTATTATACGACCATGCTGGTCATTTATGAACATTTGAACATCTTGGCCATGTTCTGTTATAATCTCCACCCGGCACAGCCAGAAGAGGACTGGCCACCCCACATAGCCTGGTTCCTCTCTAGGTTTCTTCCTAGGTTTTGGCCTTTCTAGGAAGTTTTTCCTAGCCACCGTGCTTCTACACGTGCATAGCTTGCTGTTTGGGGTTTTAGGCTGGGTTTCTGTACAGCACTTTGAGATATCAGCTGATGTACGAAGGGCTATATAAATACATTTGATTTGATTTGAGTGATGCGTGCATACAGTTTTTACATATGGGGGCCCTGGGAAGAGAACCCACAATCCTGGTGTTGCAAGGGCCTTACTCTACCAACTGAGTCATTCAGGACAATATAATCTACTGTACCAAGGCTCACTAGAAAATCATGAAATATTCCTCTATTCCCCATACAGTAGCATGCCCATGTATTGCTGTGGGAAACACAGTCGTACAAATAAGATATGTCATGGAAAACTGAGTTTAGTAAAGATGGTTGTGCTGCCTTGACGAGGCTTTTCCTCTGTCTCTCTCTCACTTCAGGCCTTCAAGCTGATGAAGTTTGACAGCTACTATAATGTTCGTGCATAAACCAACTCATGACTGAGTATTGTTCTTAGAAACCAAAGGTCAAACCAGGAAAGTCTCTTCCTTTGGATGTGGACGAGGGAGCAGAGAAGAAGATGAAAGCTCTACAGAACAAGTTGACCAGAGACAAACTTCAGGAAAAGAGGTGCTCGTGGGCAGGTACAGTATAATACAATGGGGATAGCATTGGTTCAGAGTTTATGGTACAGTATATGACGTTTCTGGTACGGTGACCTACTGTACATTATTTGAAAAAGGGGTTATTCGGCTGTCCCCACAGGATAACTCTTTTTGGTTCTAGTTAGAGCCCTTTTTGGTTCCAGGTAGAACCCTCTGTGGAAAGGGTTCTACATGGAATCCAAAAGTGTTTGACCTGGAACCAAAAAGGGTTCTTCAAAGGGTTCTCCTATGGGGACAGCTGAAAAAACCTTTTAACTTTCAAATAGCTCCTTTTTTTTCTAAGAGTGTACCTGCAGCTGAATATAATGCACCCCATTCCCTTAGAAGAGCTTGCTGACCATGCTGCAGTCTTACAGAGCAGTGCCAGGCCGGGGTCTCTCCTCAATGCAGTAGAGGTAAGCACACCACACACCAAGCTCTAACTATATTATAAAATATGTTCCGACAACATTTCCCTTTGAATTAACTTGTGACTTTTGCCCCCTTTCCCCACAGCAGTTGGAGAGAGAGCGTTGGTGTGCGGGCCAGGCTGAGAACTGCTGTGTGTTCCTACCTGACGGTACTGCCTCCCTGGCTCCAGCCCGTTCTGGACATTCCATCCACACCATGCTGACTGGGCTCTATGAGAAGAAAGGCTTCCCTCTCTTGGATGTCATCCTCTACCTGCAGGGCAAGGACAAGTTGTGTCATGAATCCCGCTTCCTGAGTCTGTGTTTGCCTGTGTTTCTGTCCTGGAGTGTGTTTCCGGTGTCCTGGAACGCACCCTGTCTGGTTGCAGGGCGAATTAGCTTGTTGGGAGATCGATGTTCACCCGCACCTGTATCCCATCAGTAATCTGCACACCTGTCCTGATCATCACCTCTCCCCTTCAAAAGCTCTGACCTGACATCCATTCCCTGCCGGATCGTTAGCCATGAACAGTATGTTGTGCCATAGTATCAGCCTCAAGTTGGATAGAATTTGTTTTGTTGTTTTTTACGTATTGCTTGCCTTAAACTTACCTCCGTTTGTTCTGTCTTCAGTTACTCACCCGGATCATTTACCCCATTCCCGCCTGGTCGTCGGAGGATTCCGCTACCCCATTGGATCCACCTATTTACTCCCATCAACTCACCACCGCTGCCCGCTACGCCACCTGGATATATCTACCCATTCACATTCACTTGTAAATAAATACTCACCTTCTTCCTACTCTCCTTGTCCTGGTCTGCTTCTGGGTTCGAATTTGAAAGAACGTGACAAGTTGAGCCTCAGTCAAAGTTGGCTCCTACATGCAGGGCAGAGGCCAACTGTGTAATAAGCATGTACCTCCCAAGCAGATTTTTAAATATTTTATTTAACCGTTATTTACCAGGCAAGTCAGTTAAGAACAAATTCTTATTTACAATGACGGCCTAAGAATCAGAATCACGTTTATTGCCCTACAAGAGGAAAATCTTGGCATAGCTCACACATGACATACACATGACATACACATGACATACACATGACACACACATGACACACACATGACACACACATGACACACACATGACACACACATGAACGCTACATGGAATTGTTCATAATAGCTCCTGGAATGAAACGATTGGTTTAACCCAAAATGGTGTCTGTCTGTCACTTAGCAACATCTTAGGTGGAAAAGAGTTTCTATTGTTGATGTACCTGTCCTGTTTGTTCTCTTTCAGTTCTCTGGTCCCTCCACAGAAACCCCTCTCTCTGGACCAGGACAGCTCAGTTCTGAAGGAAAAGCAGGTTTTTCTGGAGCTCAGCGTGTCTTTTGCATGGGTGACCACATCCTGATATTCCATGACTTTTATTTATCCTTGAAAAGGAAAAGGCTCCATGCTTGCTCAACATTAAAAAACGTGTCACTATTAAAAGCTGGACATTTTGGGCCTTCATCAATGGCCTTCATCAATTAGAAAAATGACACAGAGGGAGTATATAGCTCATAAGGCATGTCATAGGGAAGACAATTTTATTGTCCTGTAATTAAATAAATAATACAGCCAGACAAAAAGTATTTCTCAGGGTGGAGATAGTGTCCACAGGGAAGAGGGGTTATAGAGGTTATTGTGGTGACGTCCAATGGAACTCTACAGGAAGCAATGACCCTGGTGCTCCAGAAGCAACATCTGCTACCACAGGATGTCATAGTCACCATGGTAAGTCATTCTGGGGGACTGTGACGTTGTATAACCTGTTTACCCTCTGATGCTTTCTCTCCATGCTCCATTTTTATTTCAGAGTAGGAGCATAGAGTCACTGAGCACGAACACGGCCTTAACATCACTGGACAAGAAAAAGCTAACACTGGACCGAGTAAAAGGCTAGGATGCTGCAAAGTTGTGTTTTTTTGTGTGTATTTATGTTTTGGAGAGAGACTTAGACAGTGAGATTGCCTGTGCTCAAAAGTAACACTAACGCTGAATCAACCAAGCTTATGCATTTATTTCCCAAAGGAGTTTGTGCAATATTTTGCAATACACTTTTTCCTATTATGCCAAAACACTGATTTCCCATGACAATTTTCTGTAAGGCTTGATCCTTTACGGTGCTCAATCAGCTAGTGTTTTGTTGTGGTAATGGGTTCTTCATTGTAATTAGCTGTGAGTCTTTATGGGTTCATCTGTAAGAGTTTTGCTCAATGTTTGCACATTATTCTTTAAAAAATTATTCAAGCTTTGTCAAGTTGGTTGTTGATCATTGCTAGACTGCCATAGATTTTCAAGCTGATTTAAGCCAAAACTGTAAATATACCACTCAAGAACATTCAATGTCATCTCAGTAAGCAACTGCAGTATATATTTGGCTTTTTGATTTAAGTTATTGTCCTGCTGAAAGGTGAATTTGTCTTCCAGTGTCTGTTGGAAAGCAGACTGAACCAGGTTTTCCTCTAGGATTTTGTCTGTGCTTAACTCTAATCCATTAATTTTTTTCATAAAAAACTCCCTCGCTTGTTATTCAGGACATAAAGTTAATTTCTTTCCCCATTTTATGCAGTTTTACTTGAGTACCTTCTTGCAAACTTGATGCAATTTGTGGAATATTTTTATTCTGTTCAGGCTCCCTTCTTTTCACTCTTTCGTTTAGGTTAGTGTTGTAAAGTAAATACAATGTTGTTGATCCATCCTCAGTCTTCTCCTATCACAGCCATTAAACTCTGTAACTGTTTTAATGTCATCATTGACCTCTTGGTGAAATCCCTGAGTGGTTTCTTTCCTCTTCCGGAAACTTACAGTATTTAGGAAGGACTCATGTATCTTTGTAGTGACTGAGTGTATTGATACACCATCCAAAGTGTAATTTACTTCACCATGCTCAAAGGGATATTCAGTGTCTCTTTTTTTAATATATTTTTTTACATCTACCAATCGGTGCCCTTCTTTGCGAGGCATTGGAAAACCTCCCTGGTGTTTGTGGTTGAATATGTGTTTGAAATTCACTACTTGACTGATGGACCTTACAGATATGTGTGTGGTACAGAGATGAGGTAGTCATTAAAAAAATAATGTTAAACACTATTATTGCACAGAGTCCAACGTATTATGTGACTTGTTAAGCTATTTTTTACTGCAGGACTTATTTAGGCTTGCCATAACAATGGGCTTAAATACTTCTTGACTCAAGACATTTTAGCTTTAAATGTTTTATTAATTAGTAAGCATTTCTATAAACATACAGTACCAGTCAAAAGTTTGGACACACATACCCATTCAAGGGTTTAACTTAATTTTTTACTATTTCTACATTGTTGAATAATAGTGAAGACATCAAAATTATGAAACTAACCAAACAAGTGTTAAACAAATCAAAATATATTTTATATTTAAGATTCTTCAAAGTAGCCACCCTTGATAGCAGCTTTGCACAAACTTTGTATTCTCTCAACCAGCTTTATGAGGTAGTCACCTGAAAGGCATTTCAATTAACAGGTGTGCCTTGTTAAAAGCTAATTTATGGAATTTATTTCCTTCTTAATGCATTTGAGTCAATCAGTTGTGTTGTGACAAGGTAGGGGTTGTATACAGAAGATAGCCCTATTTGGTAAAAGAACAAGTCCATATTATGATAAGAACAGCTCAACTAATCAAGGAGAAATGACAGTCCATCATTAATTTAAGGCATGAAGGTCAGTCAATATGGAACATTTCAAGAACTTTGAGCATTTCGTCAAGTGCAGCTGCAAAAACCATCAATGATGAAACTGTCTCTCATGAGGATCGCCACAGGATAGGAAGACCCAGAGTTCAAATCAAATCAAACGTTATTTGTCACATGCGCCAAATACAACACACTTTCCGTGAAATGCTTACTTACAAGCCCTTAACCAACAGTATGTCACGCCCTGGCCTTAGTTATCTTTGTTTTCTTTATTATTTTGGTTAGGTCAGGGTGTGACATTTGGGATTTATGTGTTTTGTATGTTTATGGGGTGTTTTCTAGTCTAGGTGTTTAGGTCTAGATGTTTTCTAGTCTAGGTGTTTAGGTCTAGATGTTTTCTAGTCTATGGTTGCCTAGATTGGTTCTCAATTAGAGGCAGGTGTTTATGGTTGACTCTGATTGGGAACCATATTTAGGCAGCCATGTTCTTTGGGTATTTTGTGGGTGATTGTTTCCCGTGTCTGTTTGTGGGACTGTTTCGTTGCCAGTTCACTTTGTTATTTTGTATTAGTGTTCATGTTCAGTTTTCCCTATTAAAACATGGACCCCTACCACGCTGCATATTGGTCCGATCCTTGTTTCACCTCTTCAGAGGAAGAGGAGGAAATCTGCCGTGACACAGTGCAGTTCAAGAAGAGTTAAGAAAATATTTACCAAGTAGACTAAAATAAAAAGTAATAATAAAAAGTAACACAATAAGAATAACAATAATGAGGTTATATACAGGGGGTACCGGTACCGAGTCAGTGTTCGGGGGTACAGGTTAGTTGAGGTCATTTGTACATGTGGGTGGGGGTGAAGTGACGATGCATAGATAATAAACAGCGAGTAGCAGTAGCAGCAATGTACAGGCGGGGAGGGGGATTGTCCGGAGGCGATTTTATTAATTGTTCAGCAGTCTTATGGCTTGGGGGTAGAAGCTGTTGAGGAGCCTCTTGGTCTTAGACCTGGTGCTCCGGTACCGCCTGCCTTGGGGTAGCAGAGAAAACAGTCTATAACTTGGGTGACTGGAGTCTGACAATTTTATGGGCTTTCCTCTGACACCGACTATTATATAGGTCCTGGATGGCAGGAAGCTTGGCCCCA